>NC_069504.1:945202718-945305218 GCF_027579735.1 Bombina bombina
ATATTATTTTCAAAATGACAAACCTGTTTTTAATTCAGCATACAGTGAAAAATGAAGCTTCTTGAAAAGAACAAAATGCGGCATACTGATTGTAAAAAAACCGTCAAAATCCTAAAACAATAAGGGCTAGATTACAAGTGTGGCGCAAAAGATTTTGCGCTAGTGCAATCTCGATTTTGTAAGCCATTTTCATTCTGCTGAAATTACAGATGCTGCAAAATCGAGATCTAAGAGCTGTCGTAAGCTGTTTTTCCAAAAATAAAAAGTTGCACAAAACATAATAAAAATACATTACAAAGTACTCTCATAAATAATACTATAAACCCCTAAACCACATGCCCCACATCACAAACACTAAATAATACTATTAACCCCTAAACCACCACCCCACATTGCAAACACTAAATATTGCTATTAACCCCTAATCCGCCAACCCCCTCATCAAAAAATAGATAAAGAAACTATTAACCCCTAAGCCACCATCCCCCCACAACACAAGGTTATAAACTAACATCTAAACCCCCTAACCTAACACCCCCTATCTAAACCCAAAATAAAATACCCCTAAATTAACTAAATAAAATCCTAACTACTTTAAAAAAAAAAAAAACTTACCTGTAAAATTAAGTAAAAACCTAATCATACCTTTTAAAAAAAAAAAAACTAACATTTCATAAAAAAACCTAAACTTACAGAAAAAAATACCATTACAGAAAAAAATAAAATTTCACAAAAAAACATACCATTACTGAAAAATAAAAAAATAAACATTACAAAAAATAAAAAAATATCATTACAGAAAAATAAAAAATAAATTACCAAAATAGGAATGTAATGCTATTCTAATAGCTCTAAAAAAAATCAACAACCCCAGAATAAAAAAACTACCATACCAATAGCCCTTAAAATGGTCTTTTGTAGGGCATTGACCTAAACCAATCAGCTATTTTTGTGAAATAATAACATTACAACCCCCACCACCCAAAAATAAAATAAAAATCTAACTAAAAAAAACCCTAAATTACTCATTTCCCTGAAGAGGGCATTTGGATGGGCATTCAGCACTTCTGCTGCCCAAAAAAATAAAAACCCTAATCTATAAAAAAAAAAAAAACACCCAAAAAATAAAAAGCTACTAAAACTAACCCCAAAGTTGGTACTCACTGATGATGATGGGCGGCGCTCTATCTTCATCTATTTTCATCCCAGCAGAGGTTCATCTTCTAACTTCATCCTGGTAATGGCAGTGAGCTTGGCTGCAATGCTGGCGGTCCTCCTCTTTAGAATTTCAACAGGAGTTCCTCTTCATGTGGTCTCCAGCCCCACACTGAAAAGTGAATGCAAGGTATCCCTTTTATATAGGGGTAACCTTGCATTCCTGTTGGCTGAATTGACCATGCTGCCACCACTGGCATGAAATTAGAAGATGGATCTCCACCGGGATGACGATGAATGAAGATGGAGCGCCACCCATCATCATCAGTGAGTGCCAACTTTGGGGTTAGTGTTAGGTTTTTCTTTATTTTTTGAGTCGTTTTTTTATAGATTAGGGTCTTTATTTATTTGGGCAGCAAAAGAGTTGAATGTTAAGGGCAATGGGTAATTTTGTTTTTTTTTAGTTAGTTTTTATTTTGGGGGTTATAATGTCAGAGGGGTCAGTGCTTTTTTCACACAAAGAGCTGATTGCTTTAGGGCTATGCCCTACAAACAGCCTTTTTAAGGGATATTGGTAGTTTATTTTTAGAATAGGGATTTTTTTATTTTGGGATTGTTGTTTTTTTAAGGGGTATTAGGTATTATTATTATTATTATTATTATTATTATTATTATTATTATTATTTTTATTATTAATAAGGGGTATTGTTATTATTATTATTATTATTATTATTATTATATGGTCATTTCTTTATTTTCTGTAATGTTATTTTTTTATTTTTTGTAATGTTAGTTTTTTGTATTTTTTAGTAATGGTAGGGTTTTTTTTTTTGTTTAATGGTAGTTTTCTTTTTTTGTGAAATGTTAGTTTTGGGGGGTTTTTAAAGGTAGGCTTAGGTTTTTATTTAATTTTACAGGTAAGTTTTGTAGCTTTTTTTTAAAGGTAGTTAGAATTGTTTTTAATTAATTTTGGGGTATTTCAATAAGGGTTAAGTTAGGGGGTGTTAGGTTAGGGGGTTTAGATGTTAGTTTATAACTTTGAGTTGTGGTGGATGGCGGTTTTGGGGTTAATAGTTTTTTTAGTGTTTGCAATGTGGGGGGATGGCGTTTAGTGGTTAATAGTTTTATTTAGATAGTTTACGTTGTGGGAGGATTAGGGGTTATTAGGCTAGGGGCTTATGTTAGTTTGGCTCCTAAGCTTACATTTCTGCTTTTTCAAATAAAGAGACAAAGATAACAAAGAAAAAAATGATAATAGGAATAAATTAGAAAGTTGCTTAAAATTGCATGCTCTTTCTGAATCATGAATAAAAAAAAAAATGGGTTTAATATCCCTTTAATTAAATGACTATGGAAAGCCCTGCTGTCTCCAGACTCAAATCTGGATTGGCTTCTTCAAATAAGGGAATGGTGGAGTTTGGCCACTGAAAAGCAAATTAAGCCAACAATTTGCTATTTTTTTCTAATAATAATGTTCAGAATCTTCTGATATTTTAATCTATTGAAAAACTGTAGAAAATGTAATAAAAAAGGTGATTGCTGTCTTTAAGATGTGTACATATTTCCTGATTAATAAAACATTGAATGATGGTGGTGTTTATTAATGTAAACTGAGCATGCACAAAATGTTTAACACTGTAAAAAAAACTGTGTCAAAGGATATGCCACACAAACGATTTAAAGAAGTCATGGCTGCTTAGATAATTTCTTTTAATACATATACATTTTTTAAGCCTTCTTCTCAAAAAAAGTCAATATAAAAGTTTTAGGTTTAGCTAACTAATGGGTACATTTTTTATGGTAGATCATTTGCATAGAGTTCTTGTTTGTGTAAATGTTGCAATTGCACCTAAGATGGTCCAATGTCTACACTGAATTGCATTCAAGTTACATTAAAAACTAGTGAAAATAAATTAAAAAGTAGTGCATTGTTTTAAAACAAAAAAATATTTTGAGCCTGTGCTAGTACTAGGAATATTTTTACTCTGTTATACATTTATTTGACAGCTTAAATATGTTCATTAGGTGAAGGGATTTCTTAAATGGCATTGACTGTGACAAAATTATACTTGGAAACAACAGGGGCTAGAGATGCAAGAGTCTGTGGATTAGCAGGTGGCAGGCTAGGCAAGGATGTTAAATAATCTAATGTTAGGTTAGGCAACTTGCAAGACAAAGTCGTTAAACAATCCAAGGTCAGGGCAGGTGGCTGGCGACGCAAAGTCAGTAAACAATCCAAGGTCATTGCAGGTTAAGGTACGAACTGACTGAGAACAATGAATATGTGTTAGGTAGCTGGAAACTGGCCAAAAAAACAAGCAATGCAAAGACGGACTGACGCTATTTATAAAGGTGAAACAAACAAATGGAATACAGCTTGAGAAAGGGCTAAGGGTCAGCCCAAAACGTTGCTTTTCTTTTGGACCCTGTATAAGCAATAAAGGTTGTTTTATACATCACAGCTGGAGAAACTCTTTTGTGTGGCTATTTATAAAGGCCAAGGGGCATGACTTGAAACAGATGAGCAATGTGTACGGTTGGTTACCTGTGTAAGTGCATAAACAAAGTATTCTATAACGGCAACCACTAGAAAGGCAGACATGAATATGGGAAAAAGAAAGAACACCTGCAACATTGCCAGACCTGGTAACACATCTCCGAGGGCACAGCACATGAACAGGAGCAAGTGATCCCTGAAAAGCCTTGCAACCTGGTTGACCAAAGGCGGACACCCGCCATCTACACAGGGAATGTACCTGACCGTACTTTTATAACTTTTTAATCAATTGTTGAGTGTGCACATCCTTGGATATTAAACCACTAAAATGGTTAAACATATTGTAATGAAATGTAGAAGGGTGATAGATAGATTAGATGCCTAAAGTGAATTCTATAGCATTTCAATTAGAATAGTTTTTCTAAAGGTGGCAAAAATAAGATTTTATGAGAATATGCAGCACTTATATTCAAGTTTGAACAAATACTGTTGGAAATTGCAGTATTGATGTTGTATTGTGCAATTAAACATTATTGCTACCGTTGACAATAATGGGTTTTGAGATTACTATTTCTAGTTTTATCATAGCATGATTTGTAGCGATTACAAAAAAGAAAAAAGTGATATTTGTAAAATAAGTGGGTATTTTTAATTATTTATTAAATTTGTTGTACTAAAAATGGAAAAAAAAAAATATATATATATATATAGAAGACTTAAATGTAAACATTCTAGATATGAAATATCCCAAAAAAGGATTGCACTGCCCAGGTGCTGAACCAAAAATGGTCCGGCTCCATAGCTCACATTCCTGATTTTTCAAATAAAGATACCAAGAGAACAAAGAAAAAATGATAATAGGATTAAATTAGAAAGTTGCTTAAAATGTCATGCTCTATCTGAATCATTAAAGTAAAGAATCGGGTTAAGCTGCGACTAATGCTAATGATGTCATGATTTCATTGCTCAATTGATCAATATGCCTGATGGAAGAACTAAGAATATTTAATGTCCAATGATTTGTTGAATAATTTAACATTTTAAAGGGATATGAAACAAACATTTTTTATTTTATGATTCAGGTAGTGCATGAGATTTTAAACAACTTTCTAATTTACTTCTAACATAATTTTGTCTTCGTTCCCTTGGTATCTTTTGCTGAAAAGCAGGGTTGTATGTTTCAGAAATTCAAAATTAAACATTCATGATTCAGATAGACCATGCCATTAAAAAAAATCCAATTTACTTCCATTATCTGCTGTCCTTCCATAAGCTCGTTTTATTTACCTGAGACACCAGCTTCTGCCGAGCACATGCAAGAGTTCACAGTAAATACATATATGAATTTGTGATTGGCTGATGTCTGTCATATAATACGGGATAGGGAAATGAATGCAAACATTTTAAGTTTAGCAGAAAAAAATATTGCTTGTTGAAATTCAAAGTAAGTGTCTTTGCATTGCCCTTTTATCATAGATTACTGCACTATTTATTAGGTTTTTAAAATAGTGCAATTCTAATTATTTTTTTAATGCAAATTTATTCTATACTTGTGTATATAAATATTGCATTCCTCACAATAAATTGATAGATTAATACTTGCAATATATAGAGAGGGACATTAATTAATTTGAATCCACTCACATGTCTATGGATGGTAAATTATGCAATATATTGTGTTAAGCATATATATCTTACATGGATAATTTGTCATGTGTATATAAATTATACAAATTTTGACATACAATTGTATTGTTTGCAGGCATTCTTCATGTCAAAATCTGCTGTAAAAGAATAGAAAAAAATACCATGCAACCATCTTACAGAAAGTGCTTTAACCAATTACTATGTATTACAATTATTTTACCTTAAGAAAAAAAAAATGGATTTATAACTTACACGTCAGTAGGAATCATAATGCACATTTTTTCCAAGTCATTTTAAGTGAATAAAAATGCGTTTTACATTACTGGAGTGATCATTCGTTTTTTGTTTTTTTTTGTTGGTACAGAGAATTTATCTTTTTATCCTGCCAGTAATATGGCCACAAATTTGACATCCAAGTCTTAGGCTTCAAATGTTTAAATGATGAGTTATCCATCATCCATCCTGCCTTGTGTTCAGAGATGAAGACGAAAGAGTCAGATTAATGATTACTGAGCATGCTATATCAATCATGTGTAGGATCTTATATAATTTGATATGAGTATGAGTATGAAAAAAAAAGATTACAATGTATTGTTGAATATTTCAGGCATGTGAATATCATTTTACTACTGCAGTTTATTGAGACCACAAATTGTGATGTATGTGTGTGAGTGGTTTCACTATTTAAAAAAAATGTAAAACTAAAGGTGACTTGCAGAGAAAGCAAATCTACTGTATGTGTAATTGATTACTATTTTGAAGACTGTATAATGAGGTATTTCTTATTTTAGCAGAAATTTACAGCTTGGGTTTCCAGAAAAAAAAGATAATGTAATCTCTTTGCTGTTTTCAAGAGCTGTTATGAAAATATAACTTTACTGCAATTTAATGTATTGTAAAAAAAAAAGATGCTTGTCATAGTTTAATAAAACTTGCATATAAGGACATAACAGTAATTTTGAAACACACAGCAATGTATTTCAAAATTGCTTAAAAATATTTATTTATTGATTTTCTTGATTTTTTAAAAATTGTTTTGAGCAAAGTTATCACAATATTTTTGTGATTAAAGTTTTCAGGCACGTAACTTGCCAAGAGTGTTTATGCACATCCAGAACTCAACTATGACATCA
The DNA here is from genome assembly GCF_027579735.1 of Bombina bombina. Taxonomy (NCBI): domain Eukaryota; kingdom Metazoa; phylum Chordata; class Amphibia; order Anura; family Bombinatoridae; genus Bombina; species Bombina bombina. The sequence goes on from NC_069504.1 coordinate 945,209,151, forward strand.
AGCGAGCTATCACTACTGGGAGAAGGAACGTGTGCATATGTACATAACGTTAACAGAGCATACAGGCATAGGCTCAGGAGGAAGTTTGCACCTGGCCTGCCCTTTGGGCAGGGCGAGAGAAACATCAGCCTCTGTACCATGCTTTGGAGAGTCCTGAACTTTCCATCAAAGGTGAGGATAAGAGAAACTACAATGTACATCCTGTATTTAGTTTATGAAGATATTTAATAATATATAGTTTATTCTTTATATAGGACACACTGAATGTTGGGATAGGGGCAGGTCATATAGGGGTGGGGAATAAGGGGGTTTTGATGAGGGGAACCACAATTTTTTCTTGCCCAGGGGCCTGCAAATGCTGAGGGTGGCCCTGGTTTGTACACGTTAATAAAAATCAGAAGCATTGTTGCATGCTGACAAACAGAGGGGTTAATCACAATCTTCCTCTTGTTTTGATGTTGATCACAATTTTAAAATGCTTCAGCCATTAATACCCCTCAGACTCAAAATGGTTACCTCAAGAAAACAACAAAAAACTGATTACATCGTCAATCTCACAATTCCATAAACAAAAATAATCGTGTAAGATTAATAACAAACAAATAGCAATTTTGTGAGTTTGCATCACAGACTGAAGGACTTGTATATTTGTTGATCCTTTCTAATAGTCCGTAGTGATGCTGCTAGGTAGTACATACAATTAACTTGTTTTGCTCCAAAACCATAAAGATATGTGCATATGTCTCTTTAAGTGGTCATTCTAATGAAACAATAATTTCTTTAATTTGTTTGAGCATGTCTTTTTTTATCTCTAGTGACCTTGTGATGCCATAGATTTAGCAAGGGGGTTAAACACATAGCTTAAGTACTGCTTGGGAGCTGTAGAGCACTGCTGGTCCTGATCAGAAAATGATGCTAACCCAATCAGCAGTGCTAGTTGCATGACTCAGCTGTGTGGCAAGTGATGCTGATTGGCTCAGCTGAAGTTTATAACCAGAGTCCTGTCAAAAGCAACAGTTTTGGGAGATTATTTAAGAAGTCTAATCAGTACTGCAAGCTGTTTATCTAGCTATGCAGATTTCTGGGTGTAAAGGAGACAATTATATATTATAATATAATGCTAAAAAAACAGACCCTTTAGCTTTACTGGTGGCCTGGAATGTAAAGTAAGACAGATGATTGTAACAGAAAGGACACTGTCTCAAGACTTTAGATTGAGGCATTGCCTTAATAGTCAGAATTGTCTAAATTGGTGGTATAACTTTCAGGCAAAACTCTGTGGTGTGGGAAACAGTAGATTCGGTGATGCAAATAGATTTAGAAAATTCCTTATGATCAAGGCAATCTTCTGGACAGAGTAAGCAGCACAAGACAATGATGGTTGCAATAAAACATTACTGACACAGACCTCAGACCTTAGGAGGCTCTATTCTTAGAATTTCTTGAGTATCTCCAAGACTTTTCTTTTGGAATAGGTACTGCAGAAAGATTAAAATTGCATGTTTAGACAGAGTCTTTAGGTGTTCTGTAGAGATCTGTTTCCACTGGACTGAGTTTGGAGACTTTGGAGTGCAAAATAGGATGGCACGGCCACTATCCCACAAAGTCCTTATGACCTTCTGGACATTTCTGCAGGAGTAAAAGAGACTTTGGCTGACTCAGTGTTTACTTGCATTTTAGGTTTTGAAATACCCTCTTGATGGTGCAGAGACAGTCTTAAAACTAGGCGTATCTCTTTACACAGGAACAGGAGCTGATATGGATGGTGACATAGACAAATTTGCAGATGTAGAATCAGAATTATGTGTGATGCAGAAATCCAGATGTAGAATCAGAATTAGTTGACCAACTTTGAAAAATATGTACAAATTATTTTAGGCAATCTTGATTTTCCTGGAAACCAGCTACAAACTGCTCTGCAAAAGACTTAATATTATCAGGAAGTGCAGGGTTTATTTGGTACACTTCTTGCAGATGTAGATCCACAGACTGCAACTTCTCAGACAGGTCAAATAGGTAATGAAGCACTTCTGTAAATACTGATGTTTGCCCGGACATACACGTTTGGAGAGGGTCAGGTGCATGGAGCTTAATATCAGAGGTGTTTATAGACTTAGGGCCCCATTTATTTACATGCAGAGGCAGCTTTGGAGCTCTAGCATGAGCCTGAAACATTAGTTAAGTAGCTACAGTCGTAAGACCTCTCTGCCACCTCAAGGGTAGCGGAGTTAAATCATCCCAATCCAATCAGGATGATTGACAAGCCCATCTCTCATGCTATTGCTTGCATAAGAGCAGAGGGAATGGATGCACAAGCAATTGATAATGCTTTGCCTTTGAATATATTGACAACACTCTGGAAGCGACAACATTTATTAACAGGTTCTGCTATCAATAGGGCTCTAGTCTGATACTGGACAGTAGCACAGTAATGGAGCAGGTTATGAAGTAGACAAGGCTATGGCAGAATACAAAGAAGACAAGTTCCTCAGGACCATATGTGATAATAGAAGTAAATTTGAAAATTACTTAAAATGACATGCTCTATCTATATCACTAAAGTTACATTTTGACATTACAGTACTGTTAAGTAGTGAGACCTCCATTAATTTGTGTGGAATATATGTACTGATGTATATTATAATACACTAACAGTAAATTATGTTCTTGCTTTTCTAATTAGTTCTATTATTTTATTCATAATGTGCCAATTGTTACAAGGCAGTAAACAGTAGAATGCCCATAGATCATGTTACATACAAAAATGTAACAGTAATTTCAAAAAGCAATTGAGGCAGAGAGATCTGTTGATAATGAGCGCCCTATTCATAAGAGAGGTTGCAGTTTAAAGGTAATAGTTACCTTCACAGTAAGGAGAGATTGGAATTAATTAGACTGTAGACAGGTGAAGCATGGAATTTTAATAAGGAGTTGTAACAACTATAATTAAGATTTTGAGGGGTTCAGAGTAATTTCTGTCAGGATAGGCCAACTGCAGTCAATAAAACAATGGCTTTCTAGGTCTATTTTAAAAGTCTGAGGTTTGGAGAGAGAATGTGTTTGCAGAAGAGTTCCCGGCAAAATGAGTAGCGCAAAATAAGCCTCGAAAAAAATGAGTAACATAAAAGAATGAGTGGAGAGAAAAGATGGAAATAAATAGAACAGGGGTAAATATTTGAAAATTATGAAGGGTCACATTGCATTGCTACATGTCTTCATGGTAAGAATAGGTAGTTTAAAGGTAATTCGAAAGTGAATCAAAGAAATGAAGTGCATTCAGTTGGAAATCAGAAACAAATATATTAGGAGTTAAGATTTTGTAGATTCCAATTAATGGAAAATGGTAGGTAGATGGCGCTGGTCTGTACATTGATATTTCTCTATATAACAGAGAGAAAAAGGGCTTGAGGTGTGTGTAAAATCCAATTGATATAAGTGCAGTATACTCACTCCATAAGAAGTGGGAGTTCAGCTGCGGTGTAATATGTCTCCAGAGTAGTGTAATTCCCCGGGATAAAGGTATGGTTTCAGAATCTCTCCAGAACCTGTTATTAGGTCTGCAAGCAAATGGAGACTCAAAGGCCTAGATTTGGAGTTTGGCGGTAAAAGGGCTGTTAACGCTCCGCAGGCTTTTTTCTGGCCGCACCATAAATTTAACTCTGCTATCGAGAGTTCAAACAAATGCTGCGTTAGGCTCCAAAAAAGGAGCGTAGAGCATTTTTACCGCAAATGCAACTCTCGATACCAGAGTTGCTTACGGACGCGGCCAGCCTCAAAAACGTGCTCGTGCACGATTCTCCCATAGGAAACAATGGGGCTGTTTGAGCTGAAAAAAAACCTAACACCTGCAAAAAAGCAGCGTTCAGCTCCTAACGCAGCCCCATTGTTGTCTATGGGGAAACACTTCCTACGTCTGCACCTAACACCCTAACATGTACCCCGAGTCTAAACACCCCTAACCTTACACTTATTAACCCCTAATCTGTCGCCCCCGCTATCGCTGACCCCTGCATATTTTTTTAACCCCTAATCTGCCGCTCCGTAAACCGCCGCAACCTACGTTATCCCTATGTACCCTAATCTGCTGCCCTAACATCGCCGACCCCTATATTATATTTATTAACCCCTAATCTGCCCCCCACAACGTCGCCTCCACCTGCCTACACTTATTAACCCCTAATCTGCCGAGCGGACCGCACCGCTACTATAATAAAGTTATTAACCCCTAATCCGCCTCACTAACCCTATCATAAATAGTATTAACCCCTAATCTGCCCTCCCTAACATCGCCGACACCTACCTTCAATTATTAACCCCTAATCTGACGACCGGAGCTCATCGCTACTATAATAAATGGATTAACCCCTAAAGCTAAGTCTAACCCTAACACTAACACCCCCCTAACTTAAATATAATTTACATCTAACGAAATAAATTAACTCTTATTAAATAAATGATTCCTATTTAAAGCTAAATACTTACCTGTAAAATAAATCCTAATATAGCTACAATATAAATTATAATTATATTATAGCTATTTTAGGATTAATATTTATTTTACAGGCAACTTTGTAATTATTTTAACCAGGTACAATAGCTATTAAATAGTTAAGAACTATTTAATAGTTACCTAGTTAAAATAATAACAAATTTACCTGTAAAATAAATCCTAACCTAAGATATAATTAAACCTAACACTACCCTATCAATAAATTAATTAAATAAACTACCTACAATTACCTACAATTAACCTAACACTACACTATCAATAAATTAATTAAACACAATTCCTACAAATAAATACAATTAAATAAACTAGCTAAAGTACAAAAAATAAAAAAGAACTAAGTTACAAAAAATAAAAAAATATTTACAAACATAAGAAAAATATTACAACAATTTTAAACTAATTACACCTACTCTAAGCCCCCTAATAAAATAACAAAGCCCCCCAAAATAAAAAATTCCCTACCCTATTCTAAATTAAAAAAGTTACAAGCTCTTTTACCTTACCAGCCCTGAACAGGGCCCTTTGCGGGGCATGCCCCGAGAATTTCAGCTCTTTTGCCTGTAAAAAAAAACATACAATACCCCCCCCCAACATTACAACCCACCACCCACATACCCCTAATCTAACCCAAACCCCCCTTAAAGAAACCTAACACTAAGCCCCTGAAGATCTTCCTACCTTGTCTTCACCATCCAGGTATCACCGATCCGTCCTGGCTCCAACATCTTCATCCAACCCAAGCGGGGGTTGGCGATCCATCATCCGGTGGCTGAAGAGGTCCAGAAGAGGCTCCAAAGTCTTCCTCCTATCCGGCAAGAAGAGGACATCCGGACCGGCAAACATCTTCTCCAAGCGGCATCTTCGATCTTCTTCCATCCGGTGCGGAGCGGGTCCATCTTGAAGCAGGCGACGCGGATCCATCCTCTTCTTCCATTGTCTCCCGACTAATGACGGTTCCTTTAAGGGACGTCATCCAAGATGGCGTCCCTCGAATTCCGATTGGCTGATAGGATTCTATCAGCCAATCGGAATTAAGGTAGGAATTTTCTGATTGGCTGATGGAATCAGCCAATCAGAATCAAGTTCAATCCGATTGGCTGATCCAATCATCGGGACAGCCAATAGAATGCGAGCTCAATCTGATTGGCTGATTGGATCAGCCAATCGGATTGAACTTGATTCTGATTGGCTGATTCCATCAGCCAATCAGAAAATTCCTACCTTAATTCCGATTGGCTGATAGAATCCTATCAGCCAATCGGAATTCGAGGGACGCCATCTTGGATGACGTCCCTTAAAGGAACCGTCATTAGTCGGGAGACAACGGAAGAAGAGGATGGATCCGCGTCGCCTGCTTCAAGATGGACCCGCTCCGCACCGGATGGAAGAAGATCGAAGATGCCGCTTGGAGAAGATGTTTGCCGGTCCGGATGTCCTCTTCTTGCCAGATAGGAGGAAGACTTTGGAGCCTCTTCTGGACCTCTTCAGCCACCGGATGATGGATCGCCAACCCCCGCTTGGGTTGGATGAAGATGTTGGAGCCAGGACGGATCGGTGATACCTGGATGGTGAAGACAAGGTAGGAAGATCTTCAGGGGCTTAGTGTTAGGTTTCTTTAAGGGGGGTTTGGGTTAGATTAGGGGTATGTGGGTGGTGGGTTGTAATGTTGGGGGGGGGATTGTATGTTTTTTTTTACAGGCAAAAGAGCTGAAATTCTTGGGGCATGCCCCGCAAAGGGCCCTGTTCAGGGCTGGTAAGGTAAAAGAGCTTGTAACTTTTTTAATTTAGAATAGGGTAGGGAATTTTTTATTTTGGGGGGCTTTGTTATTTTATTAGGGGGCTTAGAGTAGGTGTAATTAGTTTAAAATTGTTGTAATATTTCTCTTATGTTTGTAAATATTTTTTTATTTTTTGTAACTTAGTTCTTTTTTATTTTTTGTACTTTAGCTAGTTTATTTAATTGTATTTATTTGTAGGAATTGTGTTTAATTAATTTATTGATAGTGTAGTGTTAGGTTAATTGTAGGTAGTTTATTTAATTAATTTATTGATAGGGTAGTGTTAGGTTTAATTATATCTTAGGTTAGGATTTATTTTACAGGTAAATTTGTTATTATTTTAACTAGGTAACTATTAAATAGTTCTTAACTATTTAATAGCTATTGTACCTGGTTAAAATAATTACAAAGTTGCCTGTAAAATAAATATTAATCCTAAAATAGCTATAATATAATTATAATTTATATTGTAGCTATATTAGGATTTATTTTACAGGTAAGTATTTAGCTTTAAATAGGAATCATTTATTTAATAAGAGTTAATTTATTTCGTTAGATGTAAATTATATTTAAGTTAGGGGGGTGTTAGTGTTAGGGTTAGACTTAGCTTTAGGGGTTAATCCATTTATTATAGTAGCGATGAGCTCCGGTCGTCAGATTAGGGGTTAATAATTGAAGGTAGGTGTCGGCGATGTTAGGGAGGGCAGATTAGGGGTTAATACTATTTATGATAGGGTTAGTGAGGCGGGTTAGGGGTTAATAACTTTATTATAGTAGCGGTGCGGTCCGCTCGGCAGATTAGGGGTTAATAAGTGTAGGCAGGTGTCGACGACGTTGAGGGGGGCAGATTAGGGGTTAATAAATATAATATAGGGGTCGGCGGTGTTAGGGGCAGCAGATTAGGGGTACATAGGGATAACGTAGGTGGCGGCGCTTTGCGGTCGGCAGATTAGGGGTTAATTATTTTAAGTAGCTGGCGGCGACGTTGTGGGGGGCAGGTTAGGGGTTAATAAATGTAATACAGGGGTCGGCGGGGTTAGGGGCAGCAGATTAGGGGTACATAAGTATAACGTAGGTGGCGGTCGGCAGATTAGGGGTTAAAATATTTTAATCTAGTGTCGGTGATGTGGGGGGCCTCGGTTTAGGGGTACATAGGTAGTTTATGGGTGTTAATGTACTTTAGGATACAGTAGTTAAGAGCTCTATGAACCGGCGTTAGCCCAGAAAGCTCTTAACTCCTGCTATTTTCAGGCGGCTGGAGTTTTGTCGTTAGAGCTCTAACGCTCACTTCAGAAATGACTCTAAATACCGGCGTTAGGAAGATCCCATTGAAAAGATAGGATACGCAAATGGCGTAGGGGGATCTGCGGTATGGAAAAGTCGCGGCTGAAAAGTGAGCGTTAGACCCTTTAATCACTGACTCCAAATACCAGCGGGCGGCCAAAACCAGCGTTAGGAGCCTCTAACGCTGGTTTTGACGGCTACCGCCGAACTCCAAATCTAGGCCAAAGTGACCAAAGGTGTTCAGTGAATCAAGAAAAAACAAAGTAGTAACTTACTCCATAAAATAGGAGAATCCGGCTTGTCTCAGCAAAGAAGGATATCAGCAGTCTTCCAACTTTGATAAAAAGATGTTTATTTAACCCCTTAATGACCACTGCACTTTTCCATTTTCTGACCGTTTGGGACCAAGGCTATTTTTACATTTCTGCAGTGTTTGTGTTTAGCTGTAATTTTATTCTTACTCATTTACTGTACCCACACATATTATATACCGTTTTTCTCGCCATTAAATGGACTTTCTAAAGATACCATTATTTTCATCATATCTTATAATTTACTATAAAAAAAATATAAAATATGAGGAAAAAATGGAAAAAAACACTTTTTTCTAACTTTGACCCCCAAAATCTGTTACACATCTGCAACCACCAAAAACACTCATGCTAAATAGTTTCCAAATTTTGTCCTGAGTTTAGAAATACCCAATGTTTACATGTTCTTTGCTTTTTTTGCAAGTTAAAGGGCAATAAATACAAGAAGCACTTTGCTATTTCCAAACCACTTTTTTTCAAACTTAGCGCTAGTTACATTGGAACACTGATATCTTCCAGGAATCCCTGAATATCCCTTGACATGTATATATTTTTTTTAGAAGACATCCCAAAGTATTGATCTAGGCCCATTTTGGTATATTTCATGCCACCATTTCACCGCCAAATGCGATCAAATAAAAAAAATTGTTCACTTTTTCACACATTTTGTTACAAACTTTAGGTTTCTCACTGAATTTATTTACAAACAACTCGTGCAATTATGGCACAAATGGTTGTAAATGCTTCTCTGGAATCCCCTTTTTTCATAAATAGCTGACATATATGGATTTGGTGTTGCTTTTTGGTAATTAGAAGGCCGCTAAATGCCACTGCGCACCACACATGTATTATGCCCAGCAATGAAGGGGTTAATTAGGGAGCATGTAGGGAGCTTGTAGGGTTAATTTTAGCTTTATTGTAGTGTAGTAGACAACCCTAAGTATTGATCTAGGCCCATTTTGGTATATTTCATGCCACCATTTCAACGCCAAATGCGAAAAGTAAATTTTTTCACAATTTTAGGTTTTTCACTGAAATCATTTACAAACAGCTTGTGCAATTATGGCACAAATGGTTGTAAATGCTTCTCTGGGATCCCCTTTGTTGAGAAATAGCAGACATACATGGCTTTGGCGTTGATTTTTGGTAATTAGAAGGCCGCTAAATGCCGCTGCGCATCACACATGTATTATGGCTAGCAGTGAAGGGGTTAATTAGGTAGCATGTAGGGAGCTTGCAGGGTTAATTTTAGCTTTAGTGTAGAGATCAGCCTCCCACCTGACACATTACACCCCCTGATCCCTCCCAAACAGCTCTCTTCCCTCCCCCACCCCACAATTGTCCCCGCCATGTTAAGTACTGGCAGAAAGTCTGCCAGTACTAAAAAAAAAGCTATCCTTGATAAAAAATAAATAAAAAAAAGGCATATTTACATATGCTGCTCTGGAGGATCCCCCCTTAGCCCCCAACCTCCCTGATACCCCCCAAACAGTTCTTTACCCATCCCCCTCTAACTTATTAGTAGCCATCTTTGGTACTGGCAGCTGTCTGCCAGTACCCAGTTTATAGTAAAACATGTTTTATTATTTTTTTTAAAATAATTTTCTGTAGTGTAGCTTGCCCCCCCAAAAGACCAACCCACCACCCCTCCCAGATCTCTCAGATCTACATATATTTAAATATATTTGGCAATCACTGCCACTTTTCTCCCATCATTTTTCTGTAGTGTAGCGGTTCCCACCCACTTCCTACCCCCGCGCGCGCCTGCGTGCGCACCCGGCGTTCCCGCCCACGATCCCGCCCCCCTCCACATCATACGGCCCATTGATGGCCGCCCACCCGCCTCCCAGACTGGCTCCCACCCACCAACGAAACCGGCCATCGATGTCCGGTACAGAGAGGGCCACAGAGTGGCTCTCTCTGCATCGGATGGCCAAGGGGGGTTATTGCAGGATGCCTCAATGTTGAGGCATCACTGCAATAACCGGAAAGCAGCTGGAAGCGAGCAGGATCGCTTCCAGCTGCTTTCCAGACCAAGGATGTACGCCACACGTCCTCGGTCATTAACTGTATTTTTTTTGAGGACGTGTGGCGTACGTCCTTGGTCATTAAGGGGTTAAGCTCAACGCATTTCAACTTTTAACAAGTCTTTTTCAAGAGCAATATAAAATCAATTAAAGCAAGTAGCTACTTGCTTTTATTGATTTTATATTGCTCTTGAAAAAGACTTGTTAAAAGTTGAAATGCGTTGAGCTTAAATAAACATCTTTTTATCAAAAGTTGGAAGACTGCTGGAAGACTGCTGTGATATCCTTCTTTGCTGAGACAAGCCGGAGTCTTCATTTGCTTGCAGACCTAATGACAGGTTCTGGAGAGATTCTGAAACCATACCTTTATCCCGGGGAATTACACTACTCTGGAGACATATTACACCGCAGCTGAACTCCCACTTCTTATGGAGTGACTATACTGCACTTATATCAATTGGATTTTACACACACCTCAAGCCCTTTTTCTCTCTGTTATATAGAGAAATATCACTGTACAGACCAGCGCCATCTACCTACCATTTTCCATTTGTTCAAAACAGTCATAGAGGAGAGACTGTAAGAAGGCTGTGGTCTTATCTAAAAGGAAAGTATCAGTTCTTGTTGTTACTTTTAAGTGTTTTTTCCATCTAATACTGTATATTGTATCTTTTGTATCTAGATTTCAATTAATAACTACTAAATATGACTACTGGACTTGCAGAGTAGTGTAGTCATACTTGCTTAAACTAAAATGTTTAATTGTAGTTTTCCTCTTATAGCTAATTTATAAAGCTTCAAAGTCCTTGCAACATTTCAAATAGATTTTAAAAAGCATCAGTCATAAGATCAATGCTTCCTAACTTCTAGTGATCTAATCCATCCAGAATGATTGGCAAGCCCTGATCCTGTGTAACTGGTTGCATCAGAGCAGGGGTGGAGCTTCACAAAAAAATTCTATGAACATATTAAATTCTAGCAGTGTCTGCTGCCTCACTCCCATAATCACGAAAGTTTAATTTTGATTCTATCTGAATCACAAAAGTGCAATTTTGACTTTACTTACCTCTTAAGGCTTAATAAATGGGGACTAAATAGTTACTTATAAAAAAAAGCTAGCTATGTTTGTGAAGTTAGAATGTTATGGGTGTATGTGTGTGTTTATATGTTTTTATGATAAATCATAAAAAAACATATAAATAACTGGATGGAAGCATTGCACCAGATCAGCTTGCCTTATTTGTGTTATCCAACTTGAATAATTTTAGTATGAGCACTAAAATAAGTAATTTACCTGGGGGAAATGAATGTGCTAAAAAGTCTTTACACAACTCCACTGCCAAGAATTACTTTGGTATGCACCAATACAAATAACTGTGTGATAATATTCACCACTGACTTCATACAAGCAATTTTAGTGCTCCATACCACTTGCTCCATATTATATTACTATTATTTTTAATTAAGGCACCATCTTCGTTGTCAGTTTTTTCTTGTAATAATTTTTTGTTACATTTTGGACTCAAAACTCAAGAGTTATTTTTTTTTCCATTTTTTGATTTGTAATCCCAACATTCAACTAACACAACTTCTACAGTTAGTTTTCATGTTCCATGACAATGTCATGCTCTCTATCTTTAAAAGAAAAATAATACCTTAGATTTTCTAAAACATGCTTGTTTAAAGCCCTTACAGGGTCAGGTTACTAGTGGGGCGCAAATGTTTGTGCGCAAGCGATATCGGGTTTTAGCAATTGTTTGCACACAGGTTAAATTGTTATGATATACAAATTGAAAGTAAATGCGATCACTTGAGTACAATTGCAATTTACGCTAGAATGATTACCGCGTCCTCAGAGCTGTGATTAACTGTTTCACAAAACAAAAAAGGGTAACAAAGCACATAAAAACATACATTACAAAGTACAGTTACATTCATAATAACACCATCTAATAAAAATGATTTAAAAAAAAAAATATTGCACACAAAAGTTATGTGCTCAAAGATATGAGATCTAAGGTGTTAGGAAAAAAGCATGCAAAGAGCTTAAACATAGAGATACATACATATACTTCTCTAAAGATGAATATGTAAGTGTGTATATATATATATATATATATAAAGAATATTGCATTGAGCAATGATACTTTTTTATTTGACTAACTATACATTAATAAGTTGACAAGCTTTCGGAAAAATTCTCCTTTTCTCAAGTCTGAAGCAAAATTCATTTTATTCCAATAAAAAAGTATCATTCCTCAATGCAATAGTGTACTTTTAGACTACATAACACTTCTGAAGTAACGGTATATACACCTACAATAACACAGTGACGTCATCACCGGAAGTTGGTGCCTGCTATTCCAGTTTGAGCTGCAAGATGTGTGGCGGTTTTCTTGTGGGGATATATTATTTAAGTCCTGTAGGTATTTCCTGAATATAGCACTGATTGGCTGAAATAAGAGGGCAGTTTGCAGAGGCTTAGATACAAGAAATTGGAGACCAGAGGATATACGGTAGAAGTACCATACTCCCGAGAGACACCAAGGCAACAGTATAAAGATCCTGGAAGTTTCACAAAGACAAGCGCCATACACAAGATTGCATTGAAAGACAGAAATCTCCAATCCCCAAGAAACTAGTCCTGATGTGAACAAACTACAGACTCACAAGGAGGGAACGGATAACTTTTCGTGTGTGCTCATACATTACCTCATATGATTGAGGTAATTTCCGGTAAGGAGACATCCATTCTTTGACTTCTGTCTCTGTCAACACTAAGGACTTGAACATGAATTATTGAAAGATCTTATTATTTATTAATATTTATTTTCTTATTGTATTTAGTTGTGCTGATGCTGAATACCTTTTGATTTATTCTCTTATTTTCCATATTACCTACAGTGTTAAGGGTACACTGAATCTTTTATTCACGCTGCACAATACTCTTATTTCAACCAGGTATATATATATATATATATATATATATATATATATATATATATATATATATACCTATTAAATCTCAATTATTTGTATATATACATATATCTTTAATTTAGTTTTCAAACCTACATTGAGATCCATTTTGAGCGCTATTATCACATCTTGGCTTACAATATATATATATATATATATATATATATATATATATATATATATATATATACACACACAAATGTGCAACGATATATGTAAAAATTCTAGTATTAATAGTCATTTATAAAAAAAAACATGAGATAAAAGTATATCATGACTTCTAGAAATACAAATACACATTAATTTATATGAAACTATCAAGTAACAGATTTTTTTTGTATAACAAATAAATAGAAAAATAACTTTCTATGAGATATTGTTTGTTCAGGTTTAAATCTATCTATTTCTTGGACATTAACAGACGAAAAATAAAAGATTAGCTGTAGAGAAATGTCCTTGTTCATGGGCAGTTATGAAATGGTATAAATAAAGTTGGGAAAAACCCGAGTAACCGTAACATCAATGACTGTTAGTTAACAACAGTCCGATGCTCATCACGCCAAACTTGACGCACGTGTTTTTGACTTTTTTTTAAATAAATAAGGGCATTGTATGTGGATCCGCTTCAGCGATGTCTGGCGAGTGTATTGACACCAGCGAATGCACCGAGATTGACGCCTTGATAAATATCCACCATAGAGAATACTTATGGTGGAGTATATCGACAAGTGTCACTGCCAATACGAATTGTATAATTGAAAACTTGCTCATCTATTTGGTCCTGTGAGGTATGGATCACACACAGAGGGGATATATAACCCTTTCATCTGCCTCTGTAGAGTATGGTAGCTTTCTTGCTTATAAAAACATGCTTTATAATCATTATAGTTAAAAAGGGCCATTTTTATTAAGACTCAAAAACAGTGAAAAAATTAAAATCACTCAGCACTTCTGCTTGTGAATTAAAAATCAGGTTGTGCTGTGAGGAATCCAATTTCAAAAGCAAGTTGCTGGTATTGCAATAGTACTCCTTGGAAGTTGGTAGAAAGTCTCCGGTTACAAAGCACAGACTACTGTAAAAGTTCAAATGACTTCCACTTCTCTTAGCGGGGAAAACGTCATGGCTCTGAGTCAGTTTAAACTTTGTAAAACCATATTATAGGGAAAACCAGCCTGGGGAAACCATATTTTTGGGGAAACCAAATCTGTCAGCAGCAGTGTTTTGGTGATTTTGCCCTGCTTCCCTTAGTCGGAATGAGTCTGGGGAATGGAATTTGAGATAGAATAGTTTAGCTTGGATGGAACAAGAGATGGCCAGTCAGTGAAAGCGTGTACAAATCAGTTTAACCCTTGATAATCTGGGGAAACCAAATCTGTATGCAGCACTGTTACTGTGAGATACCTGTTTACCCTGGACATCAACAGCAACTTTGTTCCACAGCACCAATGAAACAGTTTAGCTGGGATGGCACGAGTTATGGCCAGTCAGAGAAAGTGGGTAGGAATCAATTTAACCCTTAAAAAGCTTGGGAAACCAAATCTGAGAGCAGCAGTGTTACTATGAGATACTTGTTTCCCCTTGACAGAGAGAGTCCAGGGAGAGCGACAACAGTGAGGATACTCTATTAGAAATGAGAGGGGTGTAGGGCACCCTTGGAAAGCAGATCTAAATCTGTATACCCTTGTGAAACCATATTTCATGGGAAAACAGCCTGTGGAAACCATATTTGTGGGAAACCAAATCTCACATCAGCAGTGTTTTGGTGAGTTTCCCCTTCTTCCTTTAGTCAGAATGATTCTGGGGAATGGAATCTGAGTGAGAATAGTTTAGCTGGAATGGCGCAAGTGATGGCCAGTCAGTGAAAGCGGGTAGGAATCAGTTTAACCCTTGACAAGCTGGGGAAACAAAAGCTGACAGCAGCAGTGTTTCTGTGAGTTTCCTCTGCTTTCCTTGGCCAAAATGAGTCCAGGGAGTGAAAAAAGGTGAGCATAGTTTAGTTGGGACGGCATGAGTAATGGCCCCTCGGGGAAAGGGGGGTCGTAATTGGTTTAAATGTTGAAAAGCTGGAGAAACCAAATCTGACAGCAGCAGTGTTATTATGAGATTCCTCTGTTTCCTCTGGATTGTTTCCAGAGTCAAAAAAAAAAATATATATATATATATATATATATATATATATATATATCAATGTATGAATACATTAAGATAGGGCACTTGGTGCTAACTTTTAGTTAATATGTTTGTATGATTAGGTAGTCACATACACTGGGAGGGCAGTGTGGGTCTACACCTGTTGATTGCTGATTGTGGGAATGGCATCACAGGTGTTGACCTGGAACTTTATCACTTAGGTTAGTTTAAAAGGCATGGTGGTAAGTAGGTTGTAAGTAGGTAACTTTGGAAATCCTGGCAAAAAGCACTCACCGGGTCTTAATTAAAAAAACACCTTGTTTAATAGAAGTGACGTTTTGGGGTTGCCCCCGTCCTTAGACAATATTTACAGTACAATAATAAACTTACCCCATTTATGAGAACCCAACTCCCACCCGTGGTACTGTCTGCGGCGTTCCAATATATTATCTCACAAAAGTTTTCTTGTGCATTATCTTTAGAATAGGCTTCCTTCTGTGACGATAGCCATGCAGACCAATTTGATGCAGTGTGAGGCATATCGTCTGAGCACTGACAGGTTGACTCCCCACCTCTTTAACCTCTGCAGCAATTCTGGCAGCACTCATACATTTATTTCCCAAAGACCTCTGGGTATGACACTGAGCACATGCACTCAACTTCTTTGGTCGACCATGGCAAGGCCTGTTCTGAATGGAACCTGTCCTGTGGAACCGCTGTATGGTCTGGCCCACCGTGCTGCAGCTCAGTTTCAGGGTCTTAGAAATCTTCTTATAGCCTAGGCCATCTTTGTATAGAGCAACAATTCTTTTTTTCAGATCCACAGAGAGTTCTTTGCCATGAGGTGCTATGTTGAACATCCAGTGACCAGTATGAGAGAGTGTGAGAGCGATAACACAAAATTTAACACAATTGCTCCCCATTCACACCTGAGACCTTGTAAAACTAAGTCACATGACACTGGGGAGGGAAAATGGCTAATTGGGCCCAATTTGGACATTTCCACTTAGGGGTGTACTCACTTTTATTGCATTAATGGCTGTGTGTTGAGTTATTTTAAGGGGACAGCAAATTTACACTGTTATACAGGCTGTACACTCACTACTTTATATTGTAGCATAGTGTAATTTCTTTAGTGTTACAACAATAATAGGACAATGGTACTGGCACTAGGAGCCAGTGACCCTGGAAAAAAGATTGAGCTAAACGTGACAGTCCGGTGCTACCCCTAAAACAATTATTTAACAATATAAGTAAATAATAAAGATTTAGGGTTTAATGAGCACTCTTTTCTAGTCTAAGCAGTAAGGAATTAAAAAATAACTTTTAATAATTAAATGTAAACATAAGGAAACTACGTCTAAATAATAAATGAAACCCCACCAACCAAAGTAATAATCAAGTGAGATAAAAAGCACATGCATTCACCCCCCTGTTTCCTGGCCGATAGCTGCAGTCGTCGGCATCAGGTGCCAGGAGTGAAAAAAACATGCAATATCACTAATAGAAAACACAAACTAGTTTCAGCCCATGTAGTGGCCTTTTTTAATGTGAATAGTAACAAGCAGAAGCCCCAAATGCCACCCTTTGAAATACAGGCATATTGCCTGCAATTCACCAATCATGATGCAGCATCCAGAGCCGCCCCTCATACAGCCTATCTATGCTGTGTGTGGCTGAGATGTGGGCGTGTGCTGATTCTATGCATTACGATAGGTGGACAGATTCTGACATCACATAACAGAAGACATAGTGTGTAAACAGACTGACAGGATTAGTGTATAACACTAGTGAAACAGTAAGATCCGGGTTAGTAGTACTGTATGTGCTCTGTATTACACTTATTTGGGCATTCATTGTAAATAGAGGAAATCAATTGCAGTGCACACAGTAAAACTGCAGTATAGAACATTCTGTTACTGACAGAGAACCCTCATATCACACATGTAACTTGTTATTGTCATTACACACTGTACACATTGATTGTTTACACTAACCCTTGCTGTACATAGAAATACTCCAGTATAAAAGATTCTGTTACTGACAGAGAACCCTCATATCACACATGTAACTTGTTATTGTCATTAGGCAGTGTACACAGTGATTGTTTACACTAACCCTCACTGCACACAGTAATACTGCAGTATAGAAATTCTGTTACTGACAGAGAACCCTCATATCGCACATGTAACTTGTTATTGTCATTAGGCAGTGTACACAGTGATTGTTTACACTAACCCTCACTGCACACAGTAATACTGCAGTATAGAACATTCTGTTACTGACAGAGAACCCTCATATCACACATGTAACTTTTAATTGTCATTACACAGTATACACAGTGATTGTTTACAAGTACCCTCTCTGATCACAGTGATACTGCAGTATAGAACATTCTGTTACTGACAGAGAACCCTCTTATCACACATGTAACTTGTTATTATCATTACACACTGTACACAGTGATTTTTTACACTGACCCTCACTGCACACAGTAAAACTGCAGTGTAGAACATTCTGTGACTGTCAGAGAACCCTCATATCACCCATTTAACTTGTTATTGTCATTATGCACTGTACACAGTGATTGTTTATGCTAACCCTCGCTGCACACAGTAATACTACAGTATAGAACATTCTGTTACTGACAGAGAACCCTCATATCACACATATAAATTGTTATTGGCATTGCACACTTTACACAGTGATTGTTTACGCTAACTCTCGCTGCACACAGTGATACTGCAGTATGGAACATTCTGTTACTAACAGAGGTCCCTCATATCACACATGTAACTTGTTATTGTCATTACACGCTGTACACAGTGACTATTTATATTAACCCTCGCTGTACACAGTGATACTGCAGTATAGAACATTCTATAACCTGTTATTGTCATTACACACTGTACAAAGTGTACCATACTAAGCTCATATATACACTAGCTTAAATTATGATGTCAATAGGGGGTGGCATTGGGAGTGGATCATTATATAGCGATCATGATAATAACAGTGTAATCAATGCACACCCTCATTGTAAAATGGCATGTGTGTACAAGACCCTAGAATAATTATATCAAGTCTCAACCACACTACTAATAAATCAAAATGATAGATGTGCAAATTGAATAATAAATCAGTATAGAAATGTATCTAGAATAGAATTCAGATTTCAAGAATGGTAGTATCCCCCATACTGTCCACAGTGGGAGGTTCATTCCGTAAAGATAAAATTCCATGTAACTGATTATCTGATACTTAACAAGGTATAGCTACGAACCATCCACTCACGATAGATCAAATATTTATTTACAAGGTGGATGTACAGATAATTACAGAAAAAAAATATATTAGCTTCATTCATTCCATGAGGCATGATTGAATTTAATCTAAATATCTAATTGGTCTCCTTTTGGAGCAGTGTTTGTTCACATCCACCACCTCTAATACCGGGTTTCACTTGCTCCAAACCCCAACATATAAAGGTACCTGTGCCTCCTCCATGATTAGAGAGGAAGAGGCCTACTTATCAAGCCGTCAACTTACTTGCATTAGACGGCACCAATACGCTCTCCTGACATCGCCTAACATCGCGGCCGCAGACCTGAATACGCTCTCCATATTTATATAAAAAGCTGTCAAAAAGCTGTGCACCAAGTACGGGGCGATGAGCAGCGGACTGTTGTTAACTAAAAGTGATCGATCTCGCTGCTCTTCGGCTTTTTCACAGCTTTATTTGTATACTGTCACTAAGCACCGCCACTATACTAAACTGTTTAACCCCTATCCTGCTGCTCCCGGACCCCGCCGCAACTAAATAAAGTTATTAACCCCTATTCTGCCGCTCCCAGAGCCCACCGCAACTCTAATAAAGTTATTAACCGCTATCCCGCCACTCCCGGACCCCGTCTTCTGGAACAATGAATGTTCCTTTAAATGACGTCATCCAATATGGCGTCCCTTAGATTCCGATTGGCTGATAGAATTCTATCAGCCAATCGGAGTTAAGGTTGAAAATATCCTATTGGCTGTTGCAATAAGCCAATAGGATTGAGCTCACATTCTATGGATCAGCCAATAGGATTTTTTCAACGTTAATTCCGATTGGCTGATAGAATTCTATCAGCCAATTGGAATCTAAGGGACGCCATCTTGGATGACATAATTTAAAGGAACATTTATTGTTCAAGAAGACGTCAAATGAAGAGGATGCTCCGCGTCGGATGTCTTGAAGATGGAGCAGCTCCGCGCCGGATGGATGAAGATAGAAGATGCCTTCTGGGTGAAGACTTCTGTGGGCTTGGATGAAGACTTCGGCCGCTTGGATGAAGACTTCTGCCGGCTTCGATGAGGACTTCTCCCGGCTTCTTTGAGGATGCATATCGGATCTTAAAAACTGTAAGTGAATCTTCAGGGGTTAGTGTTAGTTTTTTTAAGGGTTTATTTGGTGGGTTTTAGTTTTAGATTAGGGTTTGGGCAGCAATAGAGCTAAATGCCCTTTTAAGGGCAATGCCCATCCAAATGCTCTTTTCAGGGCAATGGGGAGCTTAGGTTTTTTTAGTTAGCTATTTATTTGGGGGGGGGGTTGGTTGTGTGGGTGGTGGGTTTTACTGTTGGTGGGTATTTGTATTTTTTATTTACAGGTAAAAGAGCTGATTTCTTTGGGGCAATGCCCCGCAAAAGGCACTTTTAAGGGCTATTTTTAGTTTATTGTAGGTTAGGGTTTTTTTTATTTGGGGGGGGGCTTTTTTTTCACAGGGCTCTTAGGTTAGGTGTAATTAGTTTAAATCCTTGATCATTTCTTTTTTATTTTGTGTAACTTAGTTTTTATTTTTTTTTGTAACTTAGTTGTTAGTTTTTTGTAACTTTGTATTTTTTATTGTAGATTTAAATTATTTGAGTAGGGTTAGGTGTTTAAATATATAATATAGTTAATTTAATTTGTAGTTTAATGTAGTTTTAGTATAACAGTTAGGGTAGATTAATTATTAGTTTAATATACTTTAATGTAATTTTAGTATAATAGTTAGGGTAGGTTAATTCATAGTTTAATATAGTTTCATGTAATTTTAGTATAATAGTTAGGGTAGGTTAATTATTAGTTTAATATAGTTAAATTTAAATCTAAAGGTGAGTTTAAATTTATTATAAGATAGGGATGAGTTAATATTTATGTGTTAAATACAGATTATACAATATTAATGTCCATTATTTCTTCAAGGCTTTCTTCTTGTTTAGATAAACTTATTCATCCAGACCAGACGGGATTTATGGTATCAAGGAACTCTGTGAAAAATATATGCAAAGTCATTATTTTTTTGGATTATGCCTGGAATGTTGATCAAGGCAGGAAGAAGTCCCTCTGGCAAGATGTAACTATTCTTTCCCTAAATGCAGTTAAAGTGTTTGATTCTATCATTTGGAGTTATCTTTTCAGGACTTTGGTCAATTTTGGGTTTAATAGAAATATTGTCCAATTTGTCCATAAACTGTATCAAAAACAAATATATTTTCTACTCATTAATAGAACTCTATCTCCTAAAATAACATTGCAGAGAGGCACAAAACAAGGGTGCTCCTTATCTCCCTTTCTTTTTAATATTGCCCTGGAGCCCTTAGCAGTTTAATTCAGAGATATATTATTAGGGGTTCCTCTTGGTACTCAGCAACTTAAGACAATTTTGTATGCAGATGATGTTTTGCTGTTCTTGGTCAATATTCACCAGTCAATCCCAAATGTTTTGCAGTGTCTTGAATAATTTAGTTTATTTTCAGGTTATAAAGTTAATCTGGAAAAGAGTGATTTAATGTGTGTAGGTAAATCTTGTGTCTCTCTGCCCAGTATTCCGTTTAAAGTTGTAGAGGCTGTTAAATACTTGGGTTTGGAGCTACACAAAAATCCTAAACATTGGTATAAGTCAAACTATACACCATTGTTTCAAAAGATTGAAATTGATCTGCAATTATGGGCCACTTTCTTCTATCCATCATGGCACGGGTTAACCTAATTAAATCAATTATCTTTCCACGTCTCTTGTACCCTCTTCAAAATCTTCCTTTATTTATATTAAATAAAGATCGGAGGAAACTTTACACACAATTTTCCAAATTTATTTGGAACAATAAAAAGCCCTGAATTGCTCTTACAAGACTAATACAAAATTGTGGGGCTGCAGGACTGGCACTCCATAATCTGAGGTTATATAATCTGGCTGCTCTTGTCAAAATTGCTATAGACTGGATTGCTGGAACTAATATAGTCTCATCTGATAATTTGGAAACATTTTTAATCTCTCCTTTTACCTTAAAGGATATACTTCATTGTCCACCTCGAAATTTGCCCTTGAATGTTACTTGTCTTATCTTAATTAAGAATATAGACTTAGCATGGCATAAGTTTTGCTCATTTTTGGATATTGACTATACCTTTTCAGAGTTTTATCTATAACTAGTAACCCATTATTCTCTCCTAGTATAAATTATAAAGTCTTTAAATGTTGAGCTGAAAAAGGTCTACAATTTGTGAAACAACTACCTGATTGAAATTACCAAATTATTGCGTTGAAATTATTTTTTCATGACTATGAGTTACCTAGGTCAAATTTGTTTGCTTATTTTCAAATAAGAAATTTTATCTCATCACAGAAATGGCTCTTTCCTCCTGCAATTGTGTGGTCTGATATCAAGCTCTGTATACAAAAACATATATCTGGTGACACTTCTATTTTCTTGATGTATGACATCATGTTGACTAAATAAAGTCTACTTTATTTAGATAATCTTTGTAATGTGTGGTTACCAGTTGTTCCTTCAATAGACTATGAAAGAATTAAACAGAGTTTCGACATGCTTGTCAAATGCAAAGTTTCTATGAGCTGGAAAGAATCGCATATGAAACGGATTAATAATTACTATCTATCGCCACTTAAAGTCTCTACGTTTTACGCAATAAAGTCTAGTGCCTGTCCTTACTTTTCTACTATTAATGCAGATCTGTATAATATGTTTTGGTTTTGTCCTAAAGTCAACCAATTATGGTTGAAAATTATATATTTGTATAACAAACTGTACAAAATAACTCTCTCTCTCTCTCACTAGAAGATATTTTTGTTTAATTCATCCACAGAACACGAGAGATACTATTTTGATAAATACCATCATATTAACAGCCAGATTCTGCATACTTAAAAATTGGAAAGCAAGCAAGGCACCGGGCCTTGCTATGGTTCTAAAGGGTGTGCAGGACCAAATTTTGTATAAATCATATCATCTTCAGAATGCCTCGGGGAAAAGAATAAAACATTTTTTGTTTGGATGGACACCCGTTATTAAAACCTACTCTATTGAATTTAAATCATTTGATCTATCATGAGTAGATGGTTGATAGCTATACCTTATTAAGTATCAGATAATCAGTTACATGAAATTTTATCTTTACGGAATGAACCTCCCACTGTGGACAGTATGGGGGATACTACCATTCTTGAAATCTGAATTCTATTCTAGATACATTTCTATACTGATTTATTATTCAATTTACACATCTATCATTTTGATTTATGAGTAGTGTGGTTGAGACCTGATAAAATTATTCTAGGGTCTTGCACACACATGCCATTTTAAAATGAGGGTGCATTGATTACACTGTTATTATCATGATCGCTATATAATGATTCACTCCCAATGCACCCCCTATTGACATCATAATTTAAGCTAGTGTATATATGAGCTTAGTATGGTACACTTTGTACAGTGTGTAATGACAATAACAGGTTATAGAATGTTCTATACTTAATATAAATAGTGTACAGCGTGTAATGACAATAACAAGTTACATGTGAGTTATGAGGGTCCTCTGTCAGTAACAGAATGTTCCTTACTGAAGTATAACTGTGTGCAGCGAGGGTTAGTGTAAACAATCACTGTGTACAGTGTGCAATGCCAATAACAAGTTATATGTGTGATATGAGGGTTCTCTGTCAATAACAGAATGTTCTATACAGCAGTATTACTGTGTACTGCGAGGGTTAGTGTAAACAATCACTGTATACAATGTGTAATGACAATGTTTTATACTGCAATTTTACTGTGCACACTGCAATTGATTTCCTCCAATTGTAATGAATGCCCAAATAAGTGTAATACTCAGAAAAACATACAGTACTACTAACCCGGATCTTACTGTTTCCCTAGGTAGAATAGTTACTAAATGGCTATTAACTATTTACTAAATACCTAGCTAAAATAAATACAAATAAACCTAACCTGTCTTACACTAACACCTAACCTTACACTACAATTAAATAAATTACATAAATTAAATACAATTACCTAAATTACAAAAAAAACCCACTAAATTAAACAAAATAAAAAGTAAGTATCAGATATTTAAACTAATTGCACCTAATCTAATAGCCCTATCAAAATAAAAAAAGCCAGTACCTGTAAAAAAAAAAAAAGTTTAACTAGGTAGAATAGTTATTAAATAGTTATTAACTATTTACTAACTACCTAGCTAAAATAAATACAAAAGTACCTGTAAAATAAAACCTAACCTAAGTTACACTAACACCTAACATTACACTACAATTAAATAAATTAAATAAATTAAAAACAATTAAATAAATTAAATTAGCTAAATCACACAAAAAATGAACACTAAATTACAGAAAATAAAAAACAAATTACAGATCTTTAAACTAATTACACCTAATCTAATAGCCCTATCAAAATAAAAAATCCCCCAAAAATAAAATAAAAAACCTAGCCTAAACTAAACTATCAAATAGGGCCTTTTGCAGGGCATTGCCCCAAAGTAATCAGCTCTTTCAACAAAAAAATACAAACAACCCCCCAGCAGTAAAACCCACCACCCACACAAACAACCCCCCAAATAAAATACTAACTAAAAAAAAACTAAGCTTCCCATTGCCCTGAAAAGGGCATTTGGATGGTCATTGCCCTTAAAAGGGTAGTTAGCTCTATTGCAGGCCCAAACCCTAACCTAAAAATAAAACCCACCCAATATACCCTTAAAAAAATCTAACACTAACCCCCTGAAGATCGACTTACTGTTCTGAAGACTGGACATCCATCCTCAAGGAAGCGGCAGAAGTCTTCAACCAACTGGGCCAAAGTCCTCAACGAAGCTGGGAGAAGTCTTCATCCAAGCCGGGCAAAGTGGTCCTCCACATATTATTTGAATTTTACAGTGTGATAGGCTGTTTGGTTGTGATTGTGTTTGATTGAGTTTGATTGGGAGTGAGTGTAAGTGTGTGTAGTGTGAGGATGGCAGGGAGAGGTAGGGCGGAGGGGAGGAGGGGAGAGGAGTGGCAGGGAGAGGATTATTGGAGAGGACAGGAGTAGCAGTGGGGTCCCCGTCAGGGAGTAAGTGGAGTGGGTAGAGGGAGAGCTAGAAGGGATGATGGGAGGGGAGATGCCAGAAAGCCCCAGAGACCAGGCACATCTAGGAGAGGGACAGAGGGTGCACATGGGGACAGAAGGGGGGAAGAGGGAGAGCATAGGGAGGAACCCTTACCAGGGACATCACAGGGAGCAAGCCAAGTGTCCATGGAGGATGAGAGGCTGAGATGTCCCAACTTCTCATGTGATAAAAATGTTGCCCTAGTCCAGGCCATCATGGACAATTACAGTGCAATCTTTGGGCAGGAGAAGGGCAAAGGCAGTGCCAAAAGGTGAAAAACAGCATGGTTGGCGGTAGAGGATGCCGTCAACAGTGTGGCCCCGCAGAGGAGGACTGTTGAGGGCCTTAAAAAGCAGTGGAATGAATGCAAGAGGCAGGTGAAAGAAAAGATGGGGCAGGAAGCTATGCACCAGAGGGGAACAGGCGGTGGTCCATCCCTGGACATAGAATATAACACCTGGCAGGAGATGATACGCAGGTGCCTGAGTATCACAGCAGTCCATGGACTTCCAGGGGCTCATGACTCAGGGGCTGCAACCACAGCACATCATGCTGGTGAGTAACACCAGTGTTATATGTATTTGAGATATAACATTCTTTAATATCACACATTCATGTACATGAGGAGCATGGTATTTGGCCTACTAACAAAAACATCTACAATTATATTTGACATTAATGCTACTTAACACAATGCAATTCATTATATGAGGTGGAATAGTGCAATACTAACATGTCTCAGAGTAACACAGGCCACAAGCCACATGTAGAGCTTTCAGTAAATGGACACTATAGCCATCACAATACTTTTAGCTCAAGAAAGCAGGTTCTGTGCCTACATCAGGCTAAAGTAAATTGTGTGACCATAGTGTCACTTAAAGAACACATTTTTTCCACCATTGACATGTACACATAACTATTGTATGAAACACATACCTGTATACTGCACATATTAAAATCCCTCATATCACAAATCACAATGTGCACATGCATGTTATAGAGTTTGATATGAGAATCAGTATAGGCCCTAGCATGTATCAATGTACATTGTATGCCCACATGGACATATATCTGACTGTACTAATCCCTTTCATCATTTGTCTCCTCCACAGAACCTCCTGTCACGAGGATACAAACAGGCATGCCACCACCACCAGTCTTCAGGAACCCACATGAACAGTATGCTCCCAGGCATGAGCAGGGTTGGATTGCTTCAGTTGAGGACCTGGGAGTGATGCCACCACCATTGCCATATGACCCCTGGCAAGATTCCTGGCCAGAGGAATATTCTTCTTTTGGCTTTGAGGGGGAGCCAAGACAGCCACAAAGGGTCCATGTATTTACCCCCCCCCCCCCAACATAATCTCAGGCAGTCATGGCTTTTAACCACAGACTATGTCACAAGAAGTGCCAACTGGACAGGCTGAGTGGTCACACACTGGTCATCAGTGGGACTATCAATCCACCCTGAGAGCTCCACCATCCTCAGCACTTGGGAGAGCTCCACCATCCTCATCACTTGGGAGAGCTCCACCATCTGCAGATCAAAATATAGCTGAAAGTACTCAAGCACCAGCAGATGCAGCTGGACATGTCCCACAAGAAACAGCAGATGCAGCTGAACCTGTCCCAACAGAACCAGCAGATGCAGCTGAACCTGTCCCAACAGAACCAGCAGATGCAGCTGAACCTGCACCTCAAGCACCTAGAAGCCCTGTTGCTCAAGAGCCTGTGGATTCATTGTATTCTCTCCTGGGTGAGGAATACATTGCACTCCTGAGGAGGCTCATAACAAGCTTCGAGAGCAGACAAAGAGGCCAAGAGAGGTTCCACAGGAGCCAAGAGAGGTTCTTCAGGAGCCAAGAGAGGTTCTTCAGGAGCCAAGAGAGGTTAAACAAACGTAGCATAGAGCTGCAGAGGGACATGGCAGCATCATTAAGTGGAAGTGTAATGTGAATTCTGTCTGATATGCAGATGCAGATGGACAATAGATGGCGAGAACAAAATCAGCTCTTGGGTGTGTTGGTTGAGCACTTTACACACCAGCAGGACACTGTCTCCAGCCTATCATCTGTGGCCAGCACACCAGCAGAAACATCAGAATCCTCTCAAACCAGGAGAAAAAGGCAATTCACTACAGCCACCTCAGCTCCCTCATCCAAGAAGCCAAAAAAGAAATGTAATTCTGCAAGACATGACACATACACATGCAATGATTGGTGAGGTACCGTCAAACATCATAATACATGTGAATGTTACGGTTTACTGTACTTATGAACAAGTAACTTACAGGTGAAGTATTCACGGATGACAATGTCCCTCACTTCATTCCCCCTCATTGTCCCCCTGTCCACATCCTCAGGTACAGGAACCAGCTGCTGATCTTGGTCTGGTTCTATGTCCCCCAATATACGTGTTTCCACAGCAATGTTATGTAGAATACAACATGCATTGACAATGGAACACACTTTGTTGGGGTTATTCTGTAAAACTCCACCTGTCAAATACAGACACCTGAATCTGGTTTTGAGTAGGCCAAAGCTCCTTACTATAACATTTCTGGTACGTATGTGGGCCTCCTGGTACCTGAGTTGTGGCTCTGTAAGGAATTGTGCCAAGGCGCCGTGCCTGCAGCCGTACCCTGCATCACCTGTCATGTAACATATGTATTATGATTACTACAGGTTCATCATGTGCTTAAAGGGACATAACATGAATTTCATTTAAAAGAGATATTTTCCAAAAACATTAAATTGGTGCATTGTAAGTGTCATGGATACCAGACGGCTAAGGCTACCCCCAACCCCCCCTACAAACTCACCCCTGTTGTTTCTCAGTGGTTTTGGGCTCCTCAGAGCAACCACAATCTCTGGAAGCTTTTGTTTGCTTGTTTTGTGGAGAGCTGGTGTATGACCAGGAAAACCCTCCTAGGCTGGCCGGGCATCTGGAACTCCCAGTTGGTTGCTTCACAACGGACCCCGCCTAACTCCTCTCAGGCTGGCCGGGCTCCTGGAACTCCCGATCGGCCACAGGACAGCAGGACACCTGCTAACTTTACTCCTGGTCGCTCCAGCAGCCCTTTGCCCCAGAGCTCCTCTCTTTTGGGGATTGGTAGCCCCTAGGGAGGACAAGAGCTGTGGCAATTATCAGAGGGGATCTCCTTTGGGAACTGGGGTTTTGGACACCCCTAACCCTATAACTTCAATGGACTGTAACTCCGGTCCCCAGTAACGAATCATGCTGATTTTGGACTGTGGCATCTGGGGACTGAGAGCTTTAAAATGACACCCTGAAAGTGCTGCCGCTCCACCGGGATCACCTGAAACTGCCACCCCTAGGTATTGGGATTATGTGAGACTGTGGCTCCTATGGAGGTGCCGGGCTGTCTGGAGGGGCGGGAATGGTGGGAAAATTGTGGTATTGTCCTTTGTGTTATCAAGATGAGCTGTGTGTATAAAAGGAGTGTATGTTTCACAATAAAATTGGTGCTTGTTTAACCTGAATGCTAGTCTGTCTAGTTATTTGGGTTGGCTCCAGCTAAAATCACTTTCCTGGGCTACATAGTAGCCTGTTCCAAGCAGAGAAAGGATCATCAGGCAGACCTACCCAGTCTGGGTAGCTGGAGTCCTCCACAGGGTGGGAACCTGGGTACTGATGCTGTCGGGCATCAGGGGTGGCTACAGGCTGTGGTCACTTGCCAGCTACATAGCTGCAGTCAGCAGGGAGGAAGCAGGACCCGTTTGGTGGAGCTACCCAGTCAGGGTAGCCGGGGTATCCGTCACAGTAAGCAATCTACTTTTATGCCAGAATTAGTCTAGACAAAATTATATTTTCATGATTCAGTTAAAAATAACCTGCAATTTTATTAAACTTTATAATTTACTTCTATTATGTAATTTGCTCCACTCTATTGATATCATTTGCTGACAAGCATATTAGATATGCTCATTAGCTGCTGATTGGTGGCTGCACATAGATGCCTCGTATGATTGGCTCATCTATGTGCATTGCTATTTCTTAAACAAAGGATATCTAAAGAATAAATTAAATGAGATAATAGAAGTAAATTGTAATGTTGTTTAACATTGTATTCTCTATCTGAAACATGACATAATTATTTTGTGTTTAGTGTCCCTTTAGTAGAAATATACAGAAAGAATGATGGTAGTGCATACTCACCAAGCAGCCAACCTCCTGAGAGTGTTCCAGATTAAAAAAGCTGGAATAAGGAGATCTGGCGCTGGATGTAGGAATCATGGGCACTCCCTGGAAAGCCTGCATACACATGTGTGAATTTCAGAGTGGTATCGCAGACCATCTGGCAATTCAAAGAGTAAAACCCTTTCCTGTTAATATAGAGGAATGGCTCCTCATGTGGGGCCACGATACGCACATGTGTACAATCAATTGCCCCCATGACATTGGGAATACCCCCCAGTCGATAGAAGCCTTGTTTAAGACTGTTCCATTCCTGGGGGGTACGGGGGAAATGAATGTATTACTGTGTCTAGTGATGTCGTGAACATAAAAATTTGGGTTCGCGAACGGCGAACGTGAACTTCCGCAAATGTTCGCGAACGGGCGAACCGGGCGAACCGCCATAGACTTCAATAGGCAGGAGAATTTTAAAACCCACAGGGACTCTTTCTGGCCATAATAGTGATGGGAAAGTTGTTTCAAGGGGACTAACACCTGGATCCATGGCAAAACTCCCATGGAAAATTACATAGTTGACGCAGAGTCTGGTTTTAATCCATAAAGGGCATAAATCACCTAACATTATAAAATATGAGGAAAAAATGGAAAAAAAACACACTTTTTCTAACTTTGACCCCCAAAATCTGTTACACATCTACAACCACCACAAAACAACCATGCTAAATAGTTTCTAAATTTTGTCCTGAGTTTAGAAATGCCCACCCTGTCCTATGTGTGTATTACACTTTTTTTTAACTTTAACTTTTTTTGTTTAATATATATATATATATATATATATATATTTTTAACGTTTACATATATACAGTATATTTTTTTTTTTATGTACCATAAGCCCCCCCCCCACCCCCCCTGCCAACTCCACGATGCAAGGCTGCCTGCCTGCAATTCATCCATATCCATGTTGTGCAATAGAGAGGCTGTGAGCTGTTCAGCTGCCCTCACATTACGCAACATGGATATCTTGCTAATTTAATTGTAGGACCCAAGAGCTAGCCCCACCCAGTTTGCTCCTAATAGAGGCTGCTGTCCAATGCAGCCTCTAGCCAATCAGGTCTTAGTCAGTGACATCACTCTTCTTGTGGAGCCTGTCAGCTTGGAGGAGGCGTGTGTTATTCTGGCCGGGAAGAGTGAAGTCTGATCACTACAGCACTGAGCAGTGAGCACATGGGTAATGCAGCAGAAGAAGGTGGTTGTGGCTCCCTCTGTTTCACATCCTGAGGTATGTGACCGTGTAGCAATATTACTGAGCTTGGTATGTGTCTGCTGCTGCTGCCACTTCTCACTCCCTGCATTATTACTCCTATTTGAAATTATCCCTATTGGAATGCAGCTGCCAGCTTGTCATTATGTGGTTGTGGTGTCTGTCAGGGAGTCAGTGAGAAACGACAGGCAGCAGAACTCTGCCCCTGCACTAATTACTTCCTTCCTACTTGGTGTGTTTGCAAACTGCTGCTGCCTGTCGTTTCTCACTCACTTCCTGACACTCAGAGCCACTGGGTTGTTAGTCCCTCCTCCCTCAGGAGCCTCAGCATGTGTCACTGCAGAGTAAGAGATTTTAATGAAGGGTCCCTGTCATTTTAAACAAATTGTTTTTTTAAATGCATAAGATGTGAGAATTGTTTTTCCCACATATGCATGTTTAATTAGGCTTACCATAATTTTTAGAGGTGAAACTGGGACCACCTGGTGCGGTGCCAGTGGGGGTGTGGTCAGGAGCGTGGTCAAGGGGGTGTGGCAATTACCGGTCCTTTTAAAGTAGTAGCTTTTATGTGTGTAATGTTTTGTGGATACTCTACCCTTCCTCAGTCAAACAAGTGAATCACACAGTTTAAATAGACCATAACACAACCCCCTAGTGAAAAAGGCACCATTATGTTGTCATGGCAAATAAATCATTCATCTAAATCTCAGATTCTAAATAATGCCAAACATCAAGCATAATTATCAATTTCACAATGTAATATCTGCAGTGTAATATGTGTTTCATGTGTCTAATTAAGGAACAGAGCCAAATACTGATAAGGCATAAATACAACATTGAATGAAAGTAAAAAAGAAACACATACCTGCTAAAGCTGTTTAAGAGGCTACTCTATACCATAATGCAGGAAGATTATAGCCAAAATGCTATCCTGCATGAAGTAAAGCAAGATCCAGGCCAAAAAATCCTGCCTGTATGCACTTCCTAGTCATACCCATATGATTCCCCTAAAGGTGTATTACCGGCAATGTCACCAGGGGTCGGGGGTGTTAAATTCTTAGAGAAATAAACCAAGTAGTACTACAAAAGTAAAAAACCCTATGCTGCTCACTCAGCCTGTATTACTAAATGTAAACTTTGAAGGACACGAACGTTAAGCTAAGCAGGGCTGTATGTAACAAAGTACCAGCATCCAACTATGCTGGAGAGCCACAGTCCAGTCATTTTGAATAATGTGTCTGGGTTTCAGGTGGTCTGAAACCCGGACACATGATTTGAAACCTGGAGGTGGCAACCCTACTGGGACAGAATGAACAACTGGGTGGGACACTGGGACAGCGCCTCCAAACCGGGACAATCCCAGTAAAAGTGGGACTTCTGGTAAGCCTATGTTTAATAAATGCTTATTCTAAATAATTGGGCATCCTTGGACATAAGTATGGGCAGCTCCATTTTGTGTATCATAAGTTGCAAAGAAACTCATCCCTGCCATCTACCTCACATCCACAAACAAATACTGTATATATAGCATACAAGGGGTTCTATACAGTTTCTGCAGGCAGGATTACTGCACTTTTGTACACATTAAACTTTTTTTGTACTGGCTTAGTTTAGTATGTGTGTATCCTCAGTCCTAGAGGTGTCAGTGTGTATCCACAGTCCTAGAGGTGTCAGTGTATGTGTGTATCCTCTGTCCTAGAGGTGTCAGTGTATGTGTGTATCCTCAGTCCTAGAGGTGTCAGTGTATGTGTGTATCCTCAGTCCTAGAGGTGTCAGTGTATGTGTGTATCCTCTGTCCTAGAGGTGTCAGTGTATGTGTGTATCCTCAGTCCTAGAGGTGTCAGTGTATGTGTGTATCCTTAGTCCTAGACGTGTCAGTGTATGTGTGTTTCCTCAGTCCTAGAGGTGTCAGTGTATGTGTGTTTCCTCAGTCCTAGAGGTGTCAGTGTATGTGTGTATCCTCAGTCCTAGAGGTGTCAGTGTATGTGTGTATCCTCAGTCCTAGAGGTGTCAGTGTATGTGTGTATCCTCAGTCCTAGAGGTGTCAGCATATGTGTTTATCCTCAGTCCTAGAGGTGTCAGTGTATGTGTGTATCCTCAGTCCTAGAGGTGTCAGTGTATGTGTGTATCCTCAATCCTAGAGGTGTCAGTGTATGTGTGTATCCTTAGTCCTAGAGGTGTCAGCATATGTGTTTATCCTCAGTCCTAGAGGTGTCAGTGTATGTGTGTATCCTCAGTCCTAGAGGTGTCAGTGTATGTGTTTATCCTCAGTCCTAGAGGTGTCAGTGTATGTGTGACTGTGTATCCTCAGTCCTAGAGGTGTCAGTGTATGCGTGTATCCTCAGTCCTAGAGGTGTCAGTGTATATGTGTATCAGTGATGTGCAGTCACTAGAGGCAGGTGAGGCAGTGCTTCACCTCTCATATGGGCAAAAATATATATTTTTTTATTGGCTTTAAAAAAAAATTGTAATTTATTTTTCTCACAGCTATATGTTGTGCAATGAAGAGGCACAAGCAGGTCTGCCCACCATTACACAACATGCTGCGCCATCTACTGGATGCAAGTGGTTAAGATCATTGCATGGCCCATTAACTGCTTATTTGAGGCAGTCCTATTTGGGCTGAACCAATCTAGCGAGAGGCATTAGTAAGTGGAACATAGGGTTGGGGCTGGATGTTAAATCATATAAAACAAAACAAAAACGGAAAAAAACAACTTTCATATATTTTGTTGCTGTCCTGTGAAGCTGCCAGCTTTGCTAAAGTAAAAAAGAGAGTTCTGTTCTTCCCCTTTAAGTGCAATGGAATGTGCCACTGTCACTTCCTGAATCCTTACAGAGCAGGAGAGAGGCACAGAGAGCAGTGTTTCACCCACATCTTATTAAAGTAAGATTTTACTGATAGGGATTCTGTTAGTGAAAATTATAATTTAATGAATGTGGTTTAGTGTTTTTTTTACTCTTTTACAGCAAAGGACCGTTTTTGTATTTTGTTTACTCAAACTTTACACCCACTAACTTAGCAGCTTGCCTCTGTACTTCACACTAAATTATAGACTAATTTTCTAAACTCTCTGTAGCTCTGCTGTTTTATTACTTTAAAATGCAGTGGTCCCTCTCCCCCCTTGTGTGTGTGTGTGTGTCTCTCTCTCTATATATCTATCCATCTCTCTCCTTATGTGTTGTTCTCCCCCCATGGTCTCTTTCTCTCTCTTCCTCCCCCTCTGACTCTCATCCCTTATGTAATGAAAGAATCTATAAGCATAATTTGCAGCATTAAAGTAAAAAGTATGTTTTAAACATATTTTAATGGGCATGGATTTCTAGATCTCATAATCAGAGCAAGCATTGTGTTATCTGGCAAGAGTTTCTGTTACAATCCTTTTAGACTAAAATCAGATGTTTACTAAGTTGACCAGTTTTCCAAGACACCATTTAAAGGGACATGAAACCCATATGAAACCCATATTCAAATTTAAATAACTTTCCAATTTACATCTAATATCTAATTTTCTTCATTATTTTGATGTCCTTTGTTGAAAATCATATCTAAATATGCTCAGTAGCTGCTGATTGGTGGCTGCACATAGATACCTCATGTGATTGGCTCACCCATGTGCATTGCTATTTCTTCAACAAAGGATATCTAAAGAATGAAGGCGTATCCTGCCACTGCCTCACCAGCCTCTGACGTCACTGCACGTCACTGATGTGTATCCTCAGTCCTAAAGTGTCAGTATATGTGTTTATTCTCAGTCCTAGAGGTGTCAGTGTATGTGTGTATTCTCCGTCCTAGAGGTGTCAGTGTATGTGTGTATCCTCAGTCCTAGAGATGTCAGTGTAGGTGTGTATCCTCAGTCCTAGAGGTGTCAGTGTATGTGTGTATTCTCAGTCCTAGAGGTGTCAGTGTATGTGTGTATCCTCAGTCCTAGAGATGTCAGTGTAGGTGTGTATCCTCAGTCCTAGAGGTGTCAGTGAATGTGTGTATCCTCAGTCCTAGAGGTGTCAGTGTATGTGTGTATCCTCAGTCCTAAAGGTGTCAGTATATGTGTGTATCCTCAGTCCTAGAGGTGTCAGCATATGTGTTTATCCTCAGTCCTAGAAGTTTCAGTTTATGTGTGTATCCTTGGTCCTAGAGGTGTCAGTTTATGTGTGTATCCTCAGTCCTAGAGGTGTCAGTGTAATTATGTGTGTATCCTCAGTCCTAGAGGTGTCAGTGTATGTGTATCCTTAGTCCTAGAGGTGTCAGTGTATGTGTGTATCCTCAGTCCTAGAGGTGTCAGTGTATGTGTATCCTTAGTCCTAGAGGTGTCAGTTTATGTGTATCCTTAGTCCTAGAGGTGTCAGTTTATGTGTATCCTTAGTCCTAGAGGTGTCAGTGTATGTGTATCCTTAGTCCTAGAGGTGTCAGTGCATATGTATCCTTAGTCCTAGAGGTGTCAGTTTATGTGTATCCTTAGTCCTAGAGGTGTCAGTTTATGTGTGTATCCTCAGTCCTAGAGGTGTCAGTGTGAGTGTATGTGTGTAGCCTCAGTCCTAGAGGTGTCAGCTTATGTGTTTATCCTCAGTCCTAGAGGTGTCAGTGTATGTGTGTATCCTCAGTCCTAGAGGTGTCAGTTTATGTGTGTATCCTTAGTGCTAGAGGTGTCAGTGTATGTGTGTATCCTCAGTCCTAGAGGTGTCAGTGTACGTATGTGTGTATCCTCAGTCCTAGAGGTGTCAGTATATGTGTATCCTTAGTCCTAGAGGTGTCAGTTTATGTGTATCCTTAGTCCTAGAGGTGTCAGTGTATGTGTGTATCCTCAGTCCTAGAGGGGTCAGTGTATGTGTGTATCCTCAGTCCTAGAGGTGTCAGCATATGTTTTTATCCTCAGTCCTAGAGGTGTCAGTGTATGTGTGTATCCTCAGTCCTAGAGGTATCAGTGTATGTGTGTATCCTCAGTCCTAGAGGTGTCAGCATATTTGTTTATCCTCAGTCCTAGAGGTGTCAGTTTATGTGTGTATCCTCAGTCCTAGAGGTGTCAGTGTGAGTGTATGTGTGTAGCCTCAGTCCTAGAGGTGTCAGCTTATGTGTTTATCCTCAGTCCTAGAGGTGTCAGTGTATGTGTGTATCCTCAGTCCTAGAGGTGTCAGTTTATGTGTGTATCCTTAGTGCTAGAGGTGTCAGTGTATGTGTGTATCCTCAGTCCTAGAGGTGTCAGTGTACGTATGTGTGTATCCTCAGTCCTAGAGGTGTCAGTATATGTGTATCCTTAGTCCTAGAGGTGTCAGTTTATGTGTATCCTTAGTCCTAGAGGTGTCAGTGTATGTGTGTATCCTCAGTCCTAGAGGGGTCAGTGTATGTGTGTATCCTCAGTCCTAGAGGTGTCAGCATATGTGTTTATCCTCAGTCCTAGAGGTGTCAGTGTATGTGTGTATCCTCAGTCCTAGAGGTATCAGTGTATGTGTGTATCCTCAGTCCTAGAGGTGTCAGCATATTTGTTTATCCTCAGTCCTAGAGGTGTCAGTTTATGTGTGTATCCTCAGTCCTAGAGGTGTCAGTGTGAGTGTATGTGTGTAGCCTCAGTCCTAGAGGTGTCAGCTTATGTGTTTTTCCTCAGTCCTAGAGGTGTCAGTATATGTGTGTATCCTCAGTCCTAGAGGTGTCAGTTTATGTGTGTATCCTTAGTGCTAGAGGTGTCAGTGTATGTGTGTATCCTCAGTCCTAGAGGTGTCAGTGTACGTATGTGTGTATCCTCAGTCCTAGAGGTGTCAGTATATGTGTATCCTTAGTCCTAGAGGTGTCAGTTTATGTGTATCCTTAGTCCTAGAGGTGTCAGTGTATGTGTGTATCTTCAGTCCTAGAGGGGTCAGTGTATGTGTGTATCCTCAGTCCTAGAGGTGTCAGTGTACGTATGTGTGTATCCTCAGTCCTAGAGGTGTCAGTGTATGTGTGTATCCTCAGTCCTAGAGGTATCAGTGTATGTGTGTATCCTCAGTCCTAAAGGTGTCAGCATATTTGTTTATCCTCAGTCCTAGAGGTGTCAGTGTATGTGTGTATCCTCAGTCCTAGAGGTGTCAGTGTATGTGTGTATCCTCAGTCCTAGAGGTGTCAGTTTATGTGTGTATCCTTAGTCCTAGAGGTGTCAGTTTATGTGTGTATCCTCAGTCCTAGAGGTATCAGTGTATGTGTGTATCCTCAGTCCTAGAGGTGTCAGTGTGTATTTTTATTTCATGATTCAGAACAGGTTTACAATTAGAAAATTTACAATAAACTTCTATTATTTAATTTGCTTCCTTCTCTTGTTATCCTTTGCTAAAATGTTTATCTAGGAAAGCTCAGGAGCAGCAAAGAACCAAGGTTCACCCATGTGTTCAGTTAGAAACCTGTAGTGCATTGCTGCTCCTTCAACAAATGAAGAGAGAATGAAGGTGATTACATAAAAGAAGTAAACTAGAAAGTAGTTTCAAACAATTGTATGTTCTACCTAAATAATGAAAGATAAATGTATGGTTTAATGTCCCTTTAAGAAGTACAATTGCAGGAAGGATAAAACCTAATAGAGAATAATGTGTTACTTAAAGGGATAGGAAAGTAAAAGAAAATGTTTTCAACAACTTTAGATTTTTTACTTCTGTTATCTATTTTGCTTTCTTTTTTTGTTATCATTTGAAAAGCATACCTAGGTAGACTAAGGAGCAGAAATGTGCTACTGGTAGCATCTAGTGATTGGCTCATTTAATGTGTTCAGTTAGCACCCAGTAGTGTATTGCTGCATATCCTTCTACGAAGGATACCAAGAGAATGAAGCAAATTTAATAATAGCATTAAATTAGACCTTCAACCTGCCTATTTAATCGTAAATTTAAGCTGCCTTTGTCGGGTTCATATATGTGTTTCTCTGGCATATTACAGCCAGTGCCTCCCCAGCCTCTGACCTCACTGCACGTCACTGGTTCTTTGCTTTTTTTGCAAGTTATAGGGAAATAAATACAAGAAGCACTTTGCTATTTCAAAACCACTTTTTTTCAAAATGAGCGCTAGTTACATTGGAACCCTGATATCTGTCAGGAATACCTGAATATCCCTTGACATGTATATATATTTTTTTTAGAAGACATCCCAAAGTATTGATCTAGGCCCATTTTGGTATATTTCATGCCACCATTTCACCGCCAAATGCGATCAAATAAAAAAAAAAATTGTACACTTTTTCACAAACTTTAGGTTTATTTACAAACAACTTATGCAATTATGGCATAAATAATTGTAAATGCTTCTCTGGGATCCCCTTTGTTCAGAAATAGCAAACTTATATGGCTTTGGTGTTGCTTTTTGGTAATTAGAAGGCTACTAAATGCCAATGCACACCACACGTGTTTTATGCCCAGCAGTGAAGGGGTTAATTAGGGAGCATGTAGGGAGATTGTAGAGTTAATTTTAGCTTAAGTGTAGTGTAGTAGACAACCTAAAGTATTGATCTAGGCCCATTTTTGTATATTTAATGCCACCATTTCACCGCCAAATGCGATCAAATTTTAAAAAAACTTAATTTTTTTCGCAATTTTAGGTTTCTCACTGAAATTATTTACAAACAGCTTGTGCAATTATGGCACAAATGGTTGTAAATGCTTCTCTGGGATCCCCTTTGTTCAGAAATAGCAGACATATATGACTTTGGCGTTGCTTTCTGGTAATTAGAAGGCCGCTAAATGCTGCTGCGCATCACACGTGTATTATGGCTAGCAGTGAAGGGGTTAATTAGGTAGTCTGTAGGGAGTTTGCAGGGTTAATTTTAGCTTTAGTGTAGAGATCAGCCTCCCACCTGACACATCAGACCCCCTGATCCCTCCCAAACAGCTCTCTTCCCTCCCCCACCCCACAATTGTCTCCGCCATCTTAAGTACTGGCAGAAAGTCTGCCAGTACTAAAATACAAGGTTATTAAAAAAAATATATTTTTTAGCATATTTACATATGCTGTGGTGTAGCATCCCCTCTTAGCCCCCAACCTCCCTGATCCCCCCCCCAAAACTGCTCTCTAACCCTCCCCATCTGCCTTATTGGGGGCCATCTTGGGTACTGGCAGCTGTTTGCTATTATTTCACAGTCAAAAAAGTGTTGTTTTTTTTAAATGTACACTACTGTTACACCAGATATGAGTGTTGGCACTGGGCAAGTGGGCACAGTATACGCTGTGAGCCTGACACACACGCTAGCAGGCAGGCAACTGCAATTAGATTACGCAGGGAAAAAAAAAAAAAGCAGACTGATGTTCTAGACCTAAAAAGGGCTTTTTGGGGTGCTGTCTTTACAGCAGAGATCATATGAATCCTTCAGGACTGTAGTGGACACTGAATGCACTAGCCTAGCTATCGATTTCCCTATTAAATCAGCAGCAGCTACTCTGTCCCTCCTCTCACTAAGAATGCAGCTTCCGAATGAATCTAAAATGGATGCTGTCCAGAAGGTGGGAGGGTCTGGGAGGGAGGGTCTGCTGCTGATTGGCTGGAATGTGCCTGCTGATTGTGAGGTACAGGGTCAAAGTTTACTCAATGATGACGAATAGGGGGCGGATCGAACATCGCATATGTTCGCCCGCCGCGGCTAATACGAACATGCTATGTTTGCCGGGAACTATTCGCCGGTGAACTATTCGTGACATCACTAGTCTGGTTATCTAGAGCAGTAAAAACCTCCCCTAGGAGTCTGGAGAAGGTGGACTGCGCTAGGCCAGACACAAGGCCCTCTGTTGACTGGAATGAGCCAGATGACAGGAAGTGTACAACACACAACAACTTCTGCATACCAGTCAGAACTTGGTTCCTATTCTCTTGATGGTCAATATCATCCTTCAAGACCTCATATAGGTCAATGAGGCTTGCAGAAGTCAAGCGATACTTTTCCCTGACCTCCCCTTCTGTCATTCCAAACAGGGTGACCCTAACCCTGTGTATCCTTGGTGCCCTTGCTCTTCTCCTCTGCTGATGCCGATGTCTTATAGGCCTTGCTGGCCTATGACCAGCTGCAGCAACAACAGCAGCAGGGGCAGCACCAGGAACAGGGACAGCAGCGTGAGGAGCAGCGACAGCAGCAGCAGGAGCAGGGTCGGCTACAGCACCATGACCAGAGACCTCAGCAGCAACTATAGCACCAGCAGGTATATCCTGAACAACAGGGGCTTGTAGGGCTTCCAGTACCCCTTGTGCCCCACGATGCTGTCTCTCTACGTATTGTAGGTAAAACAGGAGAAACATGGTGGCTAATCAGGGTGTGCATTGCCAGGTGTTTTAAGGCTGCAGGTGAGAGGTTGTGCTGTTTGTGATTGGGTTGACACACTTGCAGGGGCAGAAATAATAAATGCTTAGAAGAGGTTTAACTGTTTTAGATTTGCGGCTGATATGTATGTGATTACGCATGCGTTTGTTAGGCCTTCAGGGAGTTACGTTGCTTTTTTAGTCAGTACAAGGGTAACTGCGCCAGCAATTTTTGGCGAGATAAGAATGGAGTAGATTCTCTGAATTCTGTGCGCGTAAATCCTTACGCTGTATATTGGATACCAAATTGCGCGTCTGTTCTATGTTAGTCTATGGGTAAAAAAAATATGTCAGAAGGGTGAAATATACGCACATAACTTGTATGCTACGCTGTATATGTAATACCAAAATCGCGTAAAAACTGGGGGCGGAAGATTTTGCGGGCGACACTGCATATGTAATGGAGGCCCAGGTTTGTATTACAGGACTGGATTCCTGTTGTAAAACTTTATCACACAGACCCAATAATTCCGGCTGTCCGACGGAGGTGAAGAGCTTTCACCGAAGATGGAAATTTGTTTCAAATATGACTTCCTTCTGAACGCATTTCGTTCACAACCGGGTGAACTTTTTCAACAGAGATTTATAGTGAACAGCTGTTTACTTGGCAATAAAATTTACCGGGCTCCACCCTTATTGGTTCGTGTCAAATCACTCGTACTGTCTGGTTGGGAGCCCTCTACCGTGATAGTAAAGCTAAAAATAAAACTCATCACAAATAACTTACACAAAAACCCAACAATGGGTCAGCTAGTAGAATATTCCAATGTTTATTTAGAATAGATTTAACCCCATACGCTCCTTCACTATATGTTGTAATGAATTTGGTTTTATTTTTCTGTTTTTCTGATAGAGATGGTTTATCTTCCTTACTCTCTAACACTCTTTGTCTAGCTTCTTCAATAACTTTTTTCTCATACCCCTTTTGAATGAACTTCTCGCTCATTATGTCGGCTTCTTGTGTACAGTCGTTTAAATCAGTACAATTTCTCCGTATGCGTCTAAATTGGCCCCTGGGAATGTTATTTTTCCATGTAGGTAGGTGGCCACTAGAGGCATTTAGGAAACTGTTCTTGTCAGTGGGTTTTCTATTATTCCTCACAGCTATTTTATTTAAATCATCTATATATAACACCAGATCTAAAAACTCTATTTCCTTAGCCAAAATTTTGCTGGTAAATCCAAGATTATATGAATTCTTATTTAGATATTTTATAAAAGTTTGCATGAGATGGGGCCATATTGGTCCCCATTGCTGTCCCTTGGATTTGTTTATAAAATCTTTCTTCAAATATAAAATAGTTATGAGTTAATATATATAAAATAAAGACTGTAATTTTACAGATATTAAGTTAGAGGATATGTTTAACTTAAGTATATATGAAGAAGAACAAGATATAAGACACAGTGGATTGAAGTCACGCTCCACCTTCTATCCACATCAAGCACAAGGCGAATATATAAATTAGTTACAAAAGACCTAAATTCATATTTTGAGAAATACCAAAAGAAATTTGTAAATAAATATAATGATAATTTAAGCTTTTTAGAAAGACAAGCCCTCAAAAACTTAATCAATAACAAATCAATCGTCATTTGCCAATCTGATAAAGGTGGAGGAACAGTCATATAGAACAGATGTGATTATTTAAAAGAAGCACAGGTATTGTTAGGGGATAGTCCAACTGAACAATACAAAAGAGAATTACATTTACTACTAACAGAGGCTAAAGACAATAATATCATAGATAATGATGAATGTAATTTTATATATAGAATAAGCCCAAAAATTCCAACATTCTACCATATCCCAAAAATCCATAAAAATAGTAATAATCCCCCAGGACGACCGATTGTGTCGGGGATTGGTTCAATATGTAGCAATCGGTCCATCTATGTAGACTGGTACCTCCAACCAATGGCAAAAAAGTGAAATCTTATCTTAAAGATACAACACATACTATAAGAATTTTTAAAGGATTAGAGTGGCAATAAGATTTTCTATGGATATCGTGTGATGTCTCCTCATTATACACTAAAATTCCCCATAATCAGGGTATAGAAGCCTTTAGAACACTAAGTACTGTTTTGAACATTCCAGATATACATGTGAATTATTTAGCCAAGAGTATTTTATATATACTAATTCACAACTATTTTATATTTGAAGAAAACATTTATAAACAAATCCAAGGGACAGCAATGGGGACCAATATGGCCCCATCTTATGCAAACATTTACATAGGAGATTTTGAAAATTCAATGATCTGGAATGAACACCAGTTTAGGGCCAATATACATCAATATTATAGATACATAGATGATATCATAATTTGGAAGGGTACCCTAGAAGAAGCTGAAACTTTTATAAAATATATAAATAAGAATACATATAATCTTGAATTTACCAGCAACATTTCGGCTAAGGTAATAGAGTTTTTAGATCTGGTGTTATATATAGATGATTTAAATAAAATAGCTGTGAGGAATTATAGAAAACTCACTGACAAGAACGGTTTCCTAAATGCCTCTAGTGGCCACCTACCTACATGGAAAAATAACATTCCCAGTGGTTAATTTAGACGCATACGGAGAAATTGTACTGATTTAAACGATTATACACAAGAAGCAGACATAATGAGCGAGAAGTTCATTGAAAAGGGGTATGAGAAAAAAATTATTGAAGAACCTAGACAAAGAGGGTTAGAATATGATAGACGAACTCTGTTAGAGAATAAGGAAGATAAACCATCTCTATCGGAAAAACAGAAAAATAAAACCAAATTCATTACAACATATAGTGAAGGAGTGTATGGGGTTAAATCTATTCTAAATAAACATTGGAATATTCTACTAGCTGACCCATTGTTGGTAGGCCAATTAGATGAACGACCTGATATAGTGTATAGGAAAAATAGAGATCTCAAAAGCCTCATAGCTCCATCAAAACTGAAATCCTCAGTACAAAAAAGTAAGGGTACTTTATCCAACTAGTTAGCATTAAAACCAGGAACATATATATGTGGTAAAAAAGATTGTTGTTTATGCCCTATTATTGATAGATGTTCAGATTGCACTTGGAATTGGAATAGAACTAATAAATACAATATTAAAGATAGAACTGCATGCAATTCCACATATGTAGTGTATCAGTTGAAATGCATTTGTGGAATTATATATATAGGGCGCACAAAATGAAAAATAAAAAGAAGAGTGTATGAACATTTAAATAACAGTAAGAATGGTTTAGAGGGACATAGTGTGTCCCACCACTGTAAAGCTAAACATCAGTATAGTAGTGTAGGGATCCCATTTAAAGTTTTAGAACATATAAATAATGGTAACAGTAATCGTTTCCTAGCACTTAGGAAGGCAGAAACAAAATGGATACATCAATTATAAAGTTTAAACCCCAAAGGCTTAAATATAGATATAGATCTACAAGCACTTATGGCCTAGCAAGGGAGATAATACATATTATGAAGCTGTAATTTTTGTTTAGCATAAAATGTCCCATAGTTAGTGTTATTATTATTTTTTATAAATATAGCTGACAATATTTTTCTGTAGTGTAATATATTAACAAATTAATTTTACTATATCAAAAGTGTTATTTTTATCTATGTATTAAAAATGTTCTCTAAGTATGCAGGGAGTGCAGAATTATTAGGCAAATGAGTATTTTGACCACATCATCCTCTTTATGCATGTTGTCTTACTCCAAGCTGTATAGGCTCGAAAGCCTACTACCAATTAAGCATATTAGGTGATGTGCATCTCTGTAATGAGAAGGGGTGTGGTCTAATGACATCAACACCCTATATCAGGTGTGCATAATTATTAGGCAACTTCCTTTCCTTTGGCAAAATGGGTCAAAAGAAGGACTTGACAGGCTCAGAAAAGTCAAAAATAGTGAGATATCTTGCAGAGGGATGCAGCACTCTTAAAATTGCAAAGCTTCTGAAGCGTGATCATCGAACAATCAAGCGTTTCATTCAAAATAGTCAACAGGGTCGCAAGAAGCGTGTGGAAAAACCAAGGCGCAAAATAACTGCCCATGAACTGAGAAAAGTCAAGCGTGCAGCTGCCAAGATGCCACTTGCCACCAGTTTGGCCATATTTCAGAGCTGCAACATCACTGGAGTGCCCAAAAGCACAAGGTGTGCAATACTCAGAGACATGGCCAAGGTAAGAAAGGCTGAAAGACGACCACCACTGAACAAGACACACAAACTGAAACGTCAAGACTGGGCCAAGAAATATCTCAAGACTGATTTTTCTAAGGTTTTATGGACTGATGAAATGAGAGTGAGTCTTGATGGGCC
Source organism: Bombina bombina (assembly GCF_027579735.1). NCBI lineage: Eukaryota > Metazoa > Chordata > Amphibia > Anura > Bombinatoridae > Bombina > Bombina bombina. Next base: position 945,252,638 of record NC_069504.1, read on the forward strand.
AGATGGATGGGCCCATGGCTGGATTGGTAAAGGGCAGAGAGCTCCAGTCCGACTCAGACGCCAGCAAGGTGGAGGTGGAGTACTGGTTTGGGCTGGTATCATCAAAGATGAGCTTGTGGGACCTTTTCGGGTTGAGGATGGAGTCAAGCTCAACTCCCAGTCCTACTGTCAGTTTCTGGAAGACACCTTCTTCAAGCAGTGGTACAGGAAGAAGTCTGCATCCTTCAAGAAAAACATGATTTTCATGCAGGACAATGCTCCATCACACGCGTCCAAGTACTCCACAGCGTGGCTGGCAAGAAAGGGTATAAAAGAAGAAAATCTAATGACATGGCCTCCTTGTTCACCTGATCTGAACCCCATTGAGAACCTGTGGTCCATCATCAAATGTGAGATTTACAAGGAGGGAAAACAGTACACCTCTCTGAACAGTGTCTGGGAGGCTGTGGTTGCTGCTGCACGCAATTTTGATGGTGAACCGATCAAAACACTGACAGAATACATGGATGGCAGGCTTTTGAGTGTCCTTGCAAAGAAAGGTGGCTATATTGGTCACTGATTTGTTTTTGTTTTGTTTTTGAATGTCAGAAATGTATATTTGTGAATGTTGAGATGTTATATTGGTTTCACTGGTAAAAATAAATAATTGAAATGGGTATATATTTGTTTTTTGTTAAGTATGCACAGTAATAGTCACCTGCACACACAGATATCCCCCTAAAATAGCTATAACTAAAAACAAACTAAAAACTACTTCCAAAACTATTCAGCTTTGATATTAATGAGTTTATTTCATGTAATTAGCAAGAGTCCATGAGCTAGTGACGTATGGGATATACATTCCTACCAGGAGGGGCAAAGTTTCCCAAACCTCAAAATGCCTATAAATACACCCCTCACCACACCCACAAATCAGTTTTACAAACTTTGCCTCCTGTGGAGGTGGTGAAGTAAGTTTGTGATATGTTCTACGTTGATATGCGCTCTGCAACAGGTTGCAGCCCGGTTTTCCTCTCAGCGTGCAGTGAATGTCAGAGGGATGTGAAGAGAGTATTGCCTATTTGAATTCAATGATCTCCTTCTACGGGGTCTATTTCATAGGTTCTCTGTTATCGGTCGTAGAGATTCATCTCTTACCTCCCTTTTCAGATTGACGATATACTCTTATATATACCATTACCTCTACTGATTCTCGTTTCAGTACTGGTTTGGCTTTCTACTACATGTAGATGAGTGTCCTGGGGTAAGTAAGTTTGGCGTCTTGGTTAAAGTCTTTGATTCATCATGCTTATGTCGAGTCGGGTAAAACTCCGCCTCAAAGGATTACAGCTCATTCTTCTAGGTCAGTTTCTACTTCCTGGGCGTTTAGGAATGAAGCTTCGGTTGATCAGATTTGCAAAGCAGCAACTTGGTCTTCTTTGCATACTTTTACTAAATTCTACCATTTTGATGTATTTTCTTCTTCTGAAGCAGTTTTTGGTAGAAAAGTACTTCAGGCAGCTGTTTCAGTTTTATTCTTCTGCTTATAATTTCAGTTTTTTTCTTTATAAGATTTAAACTTTGTTTTGGGTGTGGATTATTTTTCAGCGGAATTGGCTGTCTTTATTTTATCCCTCCCTCTCTAGTGACTCTTGCGTGGAAGATCCACATCTTGGGTAGTCATTATCCCATACGTCACTAGCTCATGGACTCTTGCTAATTACATGAAAGAAAACATAATTTATGTAAGAACTTACCTGATAAATTCATTTCTTTCATATTAGCAAGAGTCCATGAGGCCCACCCTTTTTTGTGGTGGTTATGATTTTTTTATATAAAGCACAATTATTCCAATTCCTTATTTTTTATGCTTTCGCACTTTTGTCTTATCACCCCACTTCTTGGCTATTCGTTAAACTGATTTGTGGGTGTGGTGAGGGGTGTATTTATAGGCATTTTGAGGTTTGGGAAACTTTGCCCCTCCTGGTAGGAATGTATATCCCATACATCACTAGCTCATGGACTCTTGCTAATATGAAAGAAATGAAATTATCAGGTAAGTTCTTACATAAATTATGTTTTTTTGGGTTCATTGAGAACATGGTTGTTGTTCTATAATAAAATTAATCCTCAAAAATACAACTTGCCTAATAATTCTGCACTCCCTGTATTTTAAAATGGATTGTAGTATGAATTTTAAAATGAATTGTAGTATGAACTCTTTGATAGCTTTTTTAGATAAGAATCTTTTTATTTCATAATAACTATTTATATGGTTTTTTTAGTAGCATATTGAATAAATCAACATTCCCCGAAATTCTTAAAACAGTATAGTATATATGTATGATTTTTTTAACATTGTAACGAATAGCAATATAACATGTATTTCAATTTTTAAACTATGTAATCTATTTGCAATTTTATGTAAGTTATTTGTGATGAGTTTTATTTTTATCTTTACTATCACGGCAGAGGGCTCCTAACTAGACAGTATGAGTGATTTGACATGAACCAATAAGGATGGAGCCCGGTAAATTTAAATGTCAAGTAAAAAGCTGTTCACTATACATCTCTGTTGAAAAAGTTCACCCGGGTGTGAACGAAACGCGTTTAGAAGGAAGTCACATTTGAAACTAATTTCCATCTTCGGTGAAAGCTGTTCACCTCTGTCGGACAGCCGGAACTATTGGGTCTGTGTGATAAAGTTTTACAACAGGAATCCAGTCCCGTAATACAAACCTGATATTCATGAACTGAATTCCAGTGAGACGGCCTTGTCAATATTTGTTACGCGCATGTCTTAAGCACATATCTTGTAAGTGTGCATTTTTAAGGTTTTCTACTTGATCTAATAAATGATAAATACAGTGAATCGTGGATGCGCTTGTTTTTTCTTTTTGCAGTTTTGTTCCACATAAGATCCGAGTACAATCAGGACTTTGAGACTAGCGGCACCGGAAAGATTCAGCACACCTGCAAATAGGAAATCAATATAGCGAACCAAAACAACACTGGATCCTTGCCTGTCCCTCCAAGTTTATTTTGGAATTTAATTATTTTCTGGACTAACACGATTCATCAGGATCTTGGAGAGAGACGTTTGTACATTATATACAAGTATATTGTTTTTGTATTGAAATTCATATGCTAATTGTTTGATGTAAGGTAACATCCTTTCTACATATATATGTGCTGAGCCATTTGGTTACCACTTGAAGGATAAACAAACTAGGTTTTAACTTAGCACCTGAGGTCATTATAATTAAGTCGAATATTAGCATACCATTATAGTTATTTGTAAAGGTTTAGTTTGGAATATCATTTGCTAGATTATTATATTGAATTACAATTTTGAGTACTCTAGATTTATATATTGTGGTATTTATAAGTTGGTTGTTAACTTGTGGTTCAGTTTATTAATTGCGCTGCTATTTTTTAAGTATACTCACTGTACAAATAAAAGTTCTCACTCTGTCTGCAGCAGCCCCATGTTGCAATATCTGAACTGTCTCTGGAATCCATGCACTCAGTCTGAATAACTTCTTTCAGCTTGGAAACAGCAACTTTCTTCACCCGTCTTCAAGTATGTGCAAACTCCACACTTCTCTTAACACCAATTTCTCCTCACTCAACACTAAAATCTCCTCCCCCTTCCCAGATGGCATTTCTCTTTCTTAATACAGTTATTACAGCAGCCATCGTGGGTAAGGGCAAGGGCCCTCACATACTCCCCCCAGAAAAAGAAACTTGCTGTCCCCAGCAAGGGGTACAAGAGCTACACCATCAATACATTTCCTTTAGCAAGTCTACTAACAAAATCACATATCCATCATGAGTCAAATTATGGTTAGGATATACATCTTTCAAAACATATCATACAGCAGATGTTAGAGCAGGCAACAAGGGTTTAACATTATAACCAGGGTTTCCTAGTGTATCATATGTCAATTTCTTTGGGGAATGTCTCTGTCTTGTGTTTTTTTTTCTCTATAGGGACTTCTACTATCATAGTGTATAGGGTTTGGAAAATCCCTATCTGGTATAGGACTGTAAGGGAAGGATGGCAGGTCAGGTTCAGAGGTTGGGGCAACTGAGGAGACATGGTCATCATTATAGGTGTCTCTTAGAGATCTCATTTCAGGGTCTGATTTAATTGATGAGTCTTCATGTGGGATACTATATTCATTATTAATTGACATGCTTGAGCCTTGGTCCTCATGATATGCAACATCATGCTGCAATAGAGGTATAGGCAACAAATGATTTAAATGCCATGTCTTCAACACCATTTTTATCTGCTATCTGAAAAACTGGAAGACCTGGCAATTGTCTGAGTATTCTATAGATACCATTCCTCCATCTAGGAGCTAACTTGTGTTTGCCTGGTATCCCTAAATTCCGTAAAAGGACACGGTCTCCTGGTTGCAAATCCTGATGTTTAATTCCCTTGTCATATCATTTCTTGTTAGCATCATTTAATCGAGCAGTAGCTTCTTCAGTCAACTTATAAGCGGTTTGTAAACTCTCTTGTAATCGCCTGACATACTGATAGTGACTCTAATGACAAACTCCATCTGGTGACACCCCTAACTGGAGATCTATAGATAGTCACGCTTCTCTCCCAAACATAAGGAAGTATGGTGAATAAGCTGTGTAATCATGTCAGGTGCAGTTGCAGGCATGAACTAGTGTTTCTACTTGACAACTCCAATGTCTTTTTTCAGACTCTGGTAGGGTCCCTAACATATTTAGCACAGTTATGTTAAACCTCTCAGGCAAGGCATCTCCTTCTGGATGATAGGGAGAAGTTCTCATTTTTTAATGCCCAAAACATTCATCATTTCTTTGATGAGGCGACTCTCAAAGTCTCTACCTTGATCAGAATGCAGTTTCTTAGGAAAACCATAATGAATGAAAAACATTTTTCGAAAGAACTCTAGCTACTGTACTAGCCTTCTGGTCTTTTGTTAAGTAGGCTTGAGCATAACGGGTATAGTGATCTGTTACAATAAGAACATTTCTTATGCCATGAGAATCTGGCTCAATGCACAAAAAGTCCATGCAAACAAGATCCATGGGACCTTTACTTTTCAGATGACTCATAGGGGCAGCTTGAGTTTTTCTCTGTACACATCTAAAACATTTCTGAATGTAGTCTTCTACATACTCTCTCATCTTTGGCCAATAACATCTATCCTGCAAGAGGCCAAATGTTTTTTCTATCCCAAGATGTCCGTGCTGATCATGCAAGGATGACAGAACAAGTTTTCTTAGTTTGGCAGGTAACACCAATTGTCTTCGATCTGAATGATTGTGATATTTAACTACTTGAAACAGAATCCATCTTTAATTTGAAACTTATCCCACTCTCTATTTAGTGGACCAGACCATTCCATCGGAAATCTCTTCAATAAGTTTGGACTATCAGTTTGAACAGCTTTGCAAAACAGTGCTTTAGTTAAACTTTTCTTTAAATTCTCAAATGCTTTGGAGCACTCTGGTGTCCACTGAGTTCCCAATGGAGTTTTTGCATTTAGTGGCTTTTTAGGATCATCTTTACTATGTTTCAGCAAGTTATTTAGGGGTCGAGCTAACTGGGAGTATCCTGTTGTCAGGCTGTGGCCATGTGGTTACTGCTTCCACCTTTGCAGGATCTGTAGACACCCCCTCTGCCGAGACCACATGACCTACATAGGTCACAGATAATTGCCCAAATATACATTTCTCTGGACTTAACTTTAGGCCTTCTTCGTGAAGATGATCCAATACTTTCAGCAACCTTGTCTCATGTTCTTCCAAAGTACTACCGAATACAATACGGTAATCTAGATAGACAAGACACTCACGTCTATTCATATCTCCCACAGTACGTTTCATTAGCCTTTGGAATGTGGCTGGAGCTCCACAGATTCTTTTTGGCATCCGTGTAAACTGATCCTAGTGGATAAAAATAAATAAAATAAAAACTGTCTTCTCTTGGTCTTCTTCAGTCATCCCTACCTGAAAATAGCCTGATCTCAGTCCCAGAACACTGAACCAGCTGCCATTAAGACAATATAAAATATCTTCAATTTGAGGTAGGTCATATTGATCAGGTATAGTTCTTCGATTGAGAGTCCGATAGTCAATGCACTGACGTATAGACCCATTCTTCTTTCCAACCACTACAATGGGTGAAGCCCATGGACTCCGAGAAGGAACAATTATTCCAGCTTTTTCTATCTCAGCCAAAACAGCACAAACATCCTCAACATCATGAGGAGGCAATCTCCTAGAGTGTTCCCTTAAAGGAGCAGAACCTGTTTTTGAACGTCCCACATCCATTTCTGCAGTAGAAAAAAATCCTACATGGGCCTCCATAACCTTCTGCAACCACTCACAGGCCTCCTTAGGCATTGTGGATCCTTCAAAGTTAAATTGTAGTTTTTCTGTTTCTGTTTTAGAGAGAGAGAAACATTTACGAATAGCCAATGATGAGTCTACTACTGGATAAAGATATCCCAAAGTCTGAATAAAATCAATACCAACAGGGTATGTGGCAAAATTTTGGACCTTTACACTTAGCCACTGTGGTGGAGGCCCATCCTTTCTTCTGTGTAAGATTTCAGGTACCGAAATCCAACCCTGCTTGGTTGCTTCTTCATCTGGCATTTCAAGAATATAACAGTCCTCCTTGGGTCTGCCGTCAGGGTACACCACCAAACATTTTAACTCTTTCATCCCTCCTGGGGAAATGTAAGTCACTCCAGCAGAACGGTTGTAGCACTGACCAGCATATTATCTTAAAGATATCTTTTCAACCTCCTGGCGTAAAGCTGGGTGTAACGACTTGTCTATGTCTTGCCCCTCAATCTCCATCATGAAATTCTGTAGCAAAGAATGTACATATTTTGTGTTGGTCCCTAGAATTATAGGGGTTTCGGAATCTTTGCAGGTTTCTTGGCAGATCAAAGCCTTCACTTTTTTGGGGTATATCATACTAGTATGTAACTGGACTATACTAATGACTACAGTGACAACTCCATCAACAGCACACCTATTTCCACCCACACCTCTTTAATCAATTTGAGAGGGAGGCCTGATTTTAAGATGTTTAAGGTAAGTATAATAAAAACTATGATGGGGGGGGCGTGTCCGGGCGGCGGCCATGAATGGTCGCAACATCTGAAGCTCCTGCCGAGATCCTAATAATCTGCCAATTATTACTGGAACACTGGTCTTTTATTAAATAAATTTTGCTATTTTAAACATCTGTTTCCTTGCGGATCCTGCTGCCTTAAAACTCCAGTGTATTAATGACCGCAGAGCACAGATCTGGACCTTTGAGGCCTATGGTGGCGGACAATAAAGGAGCCTCAGAACCCCCCCCAGCATTCTGGCTGGGTACAGCAGTCACTGACGACTGCCACTTTTTACTCTATAAGGGAGACCAATTTATCGCTACTTGGGGGCTATCTGCACAGACGTTATCACTGAGGAGGATATATCTGAACCATATCCCGCAAATGGAGGCGGCCATAGACAGATGGGAAGCCGAGCTAATCCGGCTCACACAAGATCATTTCCGGAGCCTAGAGACGGAGTTGTGCAAAATTATTTGCGGGCAGCACCCACTTGGGAGGCAGCACTTTGACCGTCATCCAGAAGGCAGTTCTAACCTTGCTCCTTCCAGAGTGGGTACAGCAAGCAGCGAGATTACCCTTTTAACTAATGCCGTGCATTCGGATCATGACAGAACCCTACGCACCCTTGAGCATTCGACTGTGGAGCCTGGAATCCTAGAGGAAAAGACCCGCAAGGCAGAGCTCACTACTTCCCGAGTGAACATTATGCCTTATCTTAGTGACAGCACAATTCTGACGGAGCGCATTTCTCTGCGGGATGCCTATCTGATAGAAGGAACGGCAAAGGTCTTGTGCGTAAACTCTGAGATCGTCATCCCCCATGGATCTCTACCTTTATCAACTGCCGGGGACAAAATAGGCAGAGGACTATGCCCTGTCTCTGAGAGTCAGTCCCAAAAGAAAACTTTGAGGCCATGGAGCAGGCCTTACAAAACAGCCCAAGACGCCACCTACCTTGTTGTCATGGATGTCTCACAACATGAGAAGAGCGAGGTTGTAGGGCCCCGACTTCGCTTAAACTTATCACGACAGGCAGGTGACCCGAAAGTTCCTGACAAGAACCTGTCTCCATGGTTCCTATCCGAATATCTACAGAGACCAAGGCGGATGGTCAACAAAGATACCGATCGGATGAGCAGCTGCAAAGTGAAGGCAGACGGCACGAATCTCAGGATCTGTACTGAGCGAGTAGTGCAGTCTATAGGATTGAAAGGGAAGGCTTTCTCCTCTATACCAGCGCTGGGGATAAGTACTGTCCTATTCTCCTCTTATTCACGCATTAGTCGACTTGTTATAAAGACTAACATTTTTCAGAGACGTCACAAGTTAGGAATTGGTTAATTTTAAAATGGCCAGATATAAATGAGCAGCTAAACCAGTCCAAAAAAATAAGTTACCGGTTCATACCTATTGTATCGATCTGCTCATATAAGAAAATCCCTCAAGCAGATATGCTAGGTGGACCTTTACGGTATTAAATGCTCAGGGGACTTATACTGCCTATTTACCCCCCCCCCCCCTTAGTGATATCACAACTTTGCTCTTAGCTCTTATAAGGAAGCAGTGATAGTAGAGAAAGTATTTCATGAGAAGGTAACAAATTGTATAGACCCCATTTCTGATCTATGCTCTCTGTAATTCTAAGTAATATTGGAAGTTTCTATATGCCATTAATTGCATACCCTTACTGAGCTGTCTATGAAGACTAAATAGTCTAATGCATATAGTTCTGGGAGGGGTGATCTGTTTTGTACATATGTTTTAATTCTGAGTTGTTTATGCATATAGTTTACTTTTCTTTCTTATTTTTGCCTAACATATTGGATGGTTTGATAACTGAGCTCCACTTTCAGGCTAAAATTTCACTTATGGGCATCTGATTCATTACTCTTGAATTATACAATTTTCCTATAATACAACAACTATATAGTTTTATTAATAATATCATGTACAGTTTTTGAGGTCCAAAAGTAGACTTTACAACTTTGCCTCCAGCTCTTGTAATTAAGTAGTAATCTCAGACAAAGTATTATAAGAGAGTGCAACAAAGTACATAGCCCCATGTCTGATCTAAGCTCCCAGTTATTTTAAGTATGGTGGGGGACTTTTGTATGCGTCTAATTACACACCCTAACTGGGCTGTATATGAGGACTGATTAATCTAATGCACATAGCTCTAGGAGGGGTGTTTAGAGTCAATACATGAGTACAAGACTGATTTGCCTGCTACTAAATTCTTGCAGTCTAATGCTCCTACAATAGAATGTAAGCATACGGTCTCTAGGAAGACACCTAATATAATGTAGCTGCCTTGACACTCACCTATCTGTAAACTTTAGTTGGTCATATTTGTTTATATATTTTATGATATTTGGTCTTATCTCTCTGTGTGCAGTAACAACGCCTTCTGGTAAATCTTCCCCCATTTATTTAATTATTTACTTACTCACTCTAGATTAGCAATGATGGCTCCCTCATAATTATAATTATGATACTCAACTCTAAAGAGAAAAAACATGGGTCCAAAAGAGGCCCTACCATTCTTATTCCCTCATATTCCCCATCTCAATTGTTTCTGGGTGGTTAGCGGTCCAAGAGTGGCCGTTATAGTTTCATAAGGGGAAACTCTTCTTTACTAAGTTTTGATTTGTAAAGGGATATAACATTATATTCAAAAAGAGGTTATTGTGATCTACAGTTGGTTTTATTTAGTTATATTCATCAGCATAGTAATTTTATGTAAACACAATTATTCTTTCATGCTATACTCTGTGGAACCACTTGTTGTCTGTATATGTAATGTTTAAACCTCAATAAAAAAAAAAAAAAAAAAAAACTATGATAGATTATGGTGCACTGAGATCCAGTGTCCAACAGCGCCTGTGTAGAAATGTTACAAACTTTTATTCCAATTAAAGTCTAGGGCCCAGCTACATCATCTTCAGATAAATCAAATGAAATATCAGTTATTCCCTTCTTTGAGGGACTGTAAAGCTTCCCAATAAATCTCCAGCATATGAGTGTATTTTGCTGAGGCAATTCTTTTGAGAAATGAAAAACACGTATGGTATAAGCACAGTACAACTGCTGTGTTAACCAAAAGGAAAACAGAGGTGCGCCAATATATACAATCACATGTGATAATATTAACTTATGAGATGCCAATAGCAACGTTTTTCGTACTCTGTACGATACAATAGAAAGGATATTATGTTGTAAAAATATATAGATAATTTCCTACAAGATAAAAGGAGAAAAAGAGTCTTAACTACTTAGGATAAGTCCCTCTAGTAAATACTCAGACCAATATTGGTCAATGTAGATAATAAGTCATCAATCCGATAATGAGCAGCTCTCTCGAAGTTGTATGCAGAGATAATAGATGTCCTAGAAGACAAAAAGAAAAAGAGGTGCTCTTGGTGCATTAAGTTCCAATCAACACCACAACCAGTAGTTCGTAAAATAGATGCTATACTCACAAACAAATATGCACATGCAGTGCAATAGTGGGCGGACCGAAACTTTACAGCCATTCGGCTGACTCCTCAATGGCAACTCTGCCAAGCGGCGCTGACACGCCAGGTGGTGAATGCAGGGATCCGATTCTCCGTGATAACCTCCGTGATGACCTGAGGTGATCAGCTATGATGTGCACGTAAAATCCACAGATTGCTATGGGTAACAAACGATTTATCCAGAGCAAGGAAAAGTTGTAAAAAGTTCTGTTTTATTAAAACCACTTAAAAGTTGCTTTGCAACACGTTTCTCGGCTGACAATGCCATTTCATCAGGCTACATAATTATTACACTCTACCTTGCTACCTTTTCTTGTGCACTAAACCAATCACATAGAGAAGCTTTGGTAGCTAAAGTTACTATAGAAATTGAAAAATTGCAATTACATCTAGAGAATTTTAAAACATCTACTGAGTATGAAGAATTAAATAAACATACATTACAGAAGATAGATGCTTTCCAGAAATAGCTCTTAGCTAATAAGAACCGTAAACTATTGCGAGATGAAGGGGATTACACTAGAGGTGAGATTCATACATACAATCATGGCAGAAATAGAACTAGAATGAATAATCGCTCTAATAACAATCTTGGAAATAAGCCCCTAGGGGGAGATGTTGGAAAGGTTGTTACTCTGCCTAATCCACAAAACAGGCCATTTATTAATGAAAATCATAGTGGTAATAGGGGACAGGTTAGTGATGAATGGATTGTGGTTGATAGAAACAATAGCCATAGAAATAGTGGGTCCAACTTTAATAGAAATCATCATCAAACAACACAATACAATCGAACACATCACAACCCAAATGTTCATGTTAACCCTTACAATTCCTACAACCCCCACCATGACTATAACATCACTTCCCAACAACATATAAATTCCACACATCACTATAGATCTGAATCCACATCTGGCCCCAATCACAATAGACCAGTTTGGCATAACAACATTAGACCCACCTCAAATAGATATGAAGTTTTAAATGAGCCCAATGATATATTGGTAACCAATGGGCGGAATCCAGCAGCCCATAGTGCCAATGAAACTACCAATTACAGTAATGGCAACCCCTCAAATGACAATAACAATTCAGTTTTTTTAGAACAGTGACCGAGACAACAGTCTTGGTCACAAAGAAAGATAGCCAGCTATCTAGAGCCTCTGACCACATACACCCAACCCCAAAAAGGGAAAAGACCATACACAGATGGGGGTGCAGAGGGAGTGGGTCCACCACAAAAAAAGCAAGACTACAAAACTAAGCAAAGGTATATACAATCTGTCCTCTCATAAACTAACGGACAACGAAATGCAAGTGTTAGGGTAAGGATTATCCTTCAGCCCGTCCAATTCCCACAACATCTTTGATCTTTTTGTTGATTTAAACAGATATACACAGAAACTCACAATGCAGAAATATTTTGCGGAGAAAAAATTAAAAAATCCTAATTTTCGACCTATATTGACAAATACTATGGAAAGTAGATTAACCTCTGGAATTCCCATGCATGAGCCTGCCAGTTTGTTTGAACAACTAAGTGAAGGCTATTTTCAAACTGACCTTAGAAACAAATCTAACTTTAATCCACAAGTTTCCAATAACACTTATATTGAAATCTTTAAGGAGTTAGTCCTAGAAGAATTGGAACTCCTCCCAAAAAACAGAGACAGTAAAAACCTGTTTCCTAATGAAATAAAAGCATTAGATAAATTTAAAAAAAATCCAGAGCTGGTAATATGCCAAGCTGACAAGGGGGGGGTATCGTCTTGCAGAACTATAACGATTATATAAGGGAAGCAACTAGAATTCTACAAGACAAATCCTATTATTCCCTTTTGAAGGAAGACCCTACTTCTAAATATGTAAAAACACTAACTGGCCTAATTAATTTTGGCTTTCAAGAAGAAATAATATCAAAGAAGGAAAAAGATTTTTTGATCCCCAAGGAACCTGCCTATGCCTTCTATTATCATCTGCCCAAAATCCACAAGGATACCAAATGTCCTCCGGGCAGACCAATAATAGCGGGCATAGGCAGTTTAACTAAAAATGTATCGGCTTATATAGACTATTTTCTTCAAAGATATGTGTTAAATTTAGATTCCTATATTAGGGACTCCTCCGATTTGTTAGATAAATTGAGCAATATCCAGATTAAAGAAAATTATCTTTGGATCATTTGTGATGTGGAAGCCCTCTATTCCAACATCCCCCACAATCAAGGTGTTAAAGCTGTAGCTGATTTTTTAGAAGATGATTGGTATATTCCTTCTCTTCAGAAAGAATTTATTTTACAACTTAATTTGTTTGTTTTACAACATAATTATTTTCTATTTCAGGACAATTATTTTTTACAGACAAAAGGGACTGCCATGGGCACCAGGTTTTCCCCTAGTTTCGCTAATTTATATATGGGTAGTTTTGAACATCAATTTATCTATCAATCAGAGTATGGGGCGAACATGGTGTTCTATGGCAGGTTTATAGATGATTTAATTTTTGTTTGGAATGGCACTAGGGAAAAGGCGTTCAAATTTGTTTATCATCTTAACAGGAATGACAGAGGTTTAAAGTTTACTAGCTGTATACATCCAGAAAGCATTGTATTTTTGGATCTTAGCTTACGATTCAACAGACAAGGTTGTATAGTCAGCTCAACACATTTCAAGACTGTTGACAGCAACAGTTATTTAGATTTTTTCAGTAATCATCATTATACATGGAAAAGAAATGTCCCATATGGACAATTCAGGAGACTTAGGCATAATTGCAGCTTGATTTCAGATTATGATGCCCAAAGCCAGATCCTCAAGGAAAGATTCAAGGAGAAAAATTATCCTATTGATCTCATTGAATCTAGTTACCAACGTGCCCGTAATGACAACAGGGAGGAATACTTTTTAAAACACAAAACAAACACTAAAGTAAAACAAGATATCTCTGAACCGTCTGAAATTAGATTCATTACTCAATACAATTGTAATCTCAACAAACATTGGAGGATTTTAAAAAGGGATTCCTATCCTATGTGAACTATTAGGAGAAAGTCCACTTATTGTTTACAAGAAGGCTCCCAGTCTGAAGAATATTTTGGTGCCTAGTAAAATTATTAAGAGTAATTGAGAGAAAACTTCCCGATAGATCAAACAGTAGGAAAACTATAGAAGTTATCAATAGAGGAATATTCAAATGCAATGCCATAAATTGCAAAATGTGTAATTACATTGGTCATGGTAAATGCTCTTTTCAATCTTATACTGATAAAAAATCTTATCAGATTAAGAGCAGAATGACCTGTGCCTCACATAATGTAATTTATCTCATCTCTTGCATATGTGGGGTACAGTACATTGGCCGTACAATTAGACACCTCAGCCATCGTTGGTCAGAACACTATCAAAGTATCATACACAATAAAAAATCTATACTCAATGCGTCTCAGTGAAGCTCTCTGAGCCTGCTCCTAATATTACAAGTTTAACATAGTAAACCCTCAATTTTTATTGCTCTACAACAACTATACATCAAGGGGATCAGATATACTCTAAGAGTTGATGTTTTGATGAGGTACCTGCCTATGCTCTTTGAGTCAGCTACGGGACAGGATTGCTATCGGGGCTGGAAGCCATTTTTCTTTTTTGCACCTACGCAGCATTTTGAGAAGTAGAGGAAGCTCCTGTGGAAGCTCTAGACTGTAGGACTGTGGCTGCCGTGATATTACCCCCCCCCCCCCGAACTCCGGGGTTATGATATCCTAGCATAGGATAACAATTGAGGGAAGCCATCCACTGATCAACTGAGGCATTTAAAATCTATTATTTTCAGCTTGGACATCTGCACCACACAGACTAGAAAGCAATAGCGTCTATCTGGCAGCAACTTGTCATGGAACTAGCTGTGACCGCTGTTGAGAGATGGGAATGGGAGATAAAGTCTCTTCTCAGGAGGCATTTTGAAGAGTTGGAACAAGAACTACTCAGGATTTTGAGGCCACTGATCTCCACACGGCCTTTGCTGAGAACCGGGACACTAAGTGGGACAAGCTTGTCAGCCGAAACAGTGCCTAGCAATGTTTTACAGCCGATGTCCACAAAAACCTCTAAACAGGAGGTTGATGCCCCTGTTTCCCAGCCCACTTCTGAGAAGGCAAATTTACTACCAGAGCCACCAGACAGGCACCTGAAGGGCTCGGGAGAGAAGCACAGTTCACAAACATATCGGCGAGGCCCAATTCCTACGAGCCATAATTTGAAACTGACATCAATGTCTGTAAGGGAATTGAAACTTACATGAAACCTGTACCTCCACCCATTCTTGTCTCCCACTACCGGGCTGGCGGCACAGACCGAGAGATATGCTGAGAGGATAAAGAGGTGGCGATTTATGTATTCAGAATCCCCCAACCAAGTGAGTGTTCCCCAGGATGTCCAGAATGGAGTGGACTAAATTTGGGGCAAGGATACACCCATACTTCAGGTCTGGGACTACAAGTCTGAGCTATTAGAAAAAGCAGACGGCTACTGAGATACTGAAAGAAGGTACTTTATTCCAGTTAAAAAGTAGACATGAAGCAAAAAGGGTAAATATGACACAACAAACCAGGGAGGGAACAGCAGACTTACATGTTTCGCGCTGGCTAGCGCTTAATCATATTACATGATAATGTAATATATGATAATATGTAATACATGGACAAAAATCTTTTGGAATTATGAAATTGAAGGAATAAGCAAAAAGAATAAAATAGAAGTGGAATTAAAAAATGTATGTTAGATGAGATACTTTGTGGACTAGATCCATAAGTTGTTACTGGTTAATGGATGTCAGTACATATATCTTCATATTAGTATAATTCTCCATATCCACTAACACATTTTTTAATTCCACTTCTATTTTATTCTTTTTGCTTATTCCTTCAATTTCATAATTCCAAAAGATTTTTGTCCATGTATTACATATTATCATATATTACATTATCATATTAATGATTTTCAATTATGTAATAATTCTAGATGACTAATTTTTTGGAGTTTGGAATGTTTTGGTTTTTGTAAAACTAATATTATTTTAAGTGTTTGGCAGCATTACCTTCTCTAGATTATTAAGAAAATTATAATGGATCATTTAGATGTTTTTTCAAATCATTAAGAGATTATTTTCTGCTTTATCCTTGTTCTTTATTGTTCCTTTTTTGAAAAATCATATGGGAAATGTATATGTTATATTCTGTTGTTATATCTAGCTTTGTTTTATCAATAATTTGTCATCACTGTATATGGTGCTTTTTTTTAAAATTTACATATATGTGATAAATACCACATAAGTGTACATAATATACTGTTAGATTCAAATATACGGGTGTTTTTTGTAGGATTGCTTATCTTCACAAGTTTTTCCACTATTATGTTTTTATTCTTATCTGATCTGTGGCTACTTCAAGGGACATATATTTTGAAATAATGTATTCATGTAACACCTGTTTAGTTCTAATTTTGATACTAGGTGTTTTGATTGGTGTATTGTCCCTTTAAAAGCCACAGCAGGTTTCACTTGTCTAACAGCTTCTATGATTAAGCGCTAGCCAGCGCGAAACATGTAAGTCTGCTGTTCCCTCCCTGGTTTGTTGTGTCATATTTACCCTTTTTGCTTCATGTCTACTTTTTAACTGGAATAAAGTACCTTCTTTCAGTATCTCAGTAGCCGCCTGCTTTTTCTTGTACCTTTTAGCGGCTGTCCACCGTTTTTTGGGCTGGCTCCATACTCTCCCCTATACAGAGTGGGTCTGTTTCCCTCTTACCCGACGGACGTTTCCTGCAGCAGCACCGGCTTTACTATAAGTCTGAGCTATTGTTGCAGGGAACATTTACTACCACTAAATTATATTTCTGTTAGATCGAGGTGACACGTAAACTAAACAGCTGTTTTTTCTATGACGACCTTGTGTCTGAATCATCATTAATGGCTATGGAACATTTCTTACCACTCTGCTTCCCAATGTTACTAAAGCTTCTTAGAACTGGTGCTGCCAAACATCTTATGCCACACACTCCTCTCCTAACACCTGTATTATCTATTTTCATTGAGACTGAGACTCTTCTTTCCAACAGTTATTGATTTTAATGTCTCTTGTTTCTATTGTCCACGGATACACCCATGCTCATGCTGCAGGGTGCCTGTTGCACCAATATAGATTATTAAGTATTTATGTGTGAGAATGTCGCTATTTGTCAAATGTCAAATTGCTAGACCAGGCTGGGTACTATATACAATGCCCTCACTTTCTTTAACATGTATGTTTTCATGGGACTATGCAGTTTAATTTTGTCAGGTAGATCTTCACCACTTCTCTTGCAGGATGATATGATAGAAAAGGAAAGAAAAAAGAGAAGAAGAGATAGAGATAAGGGGGACAAAAAAAAAGAGGGAAAAAAGGGGAAAAAACACAAAAAAAGGGAAAAGAGAAATGGCAGCAGCTAATACCATGAGCCACGATTGTGTACATATTGGACATCATACTCTACTTATTTACCAGAGTCTGATTGCCTCACATTATCCATACTCCCTATTGCTATTAAAGGGTTTTATATATATATATATATATATATATATATATATATATATATACATAGATTTAGAAAAGTCATATGCTCTAGTTGATTTGTGCCACTAGCTACCCAACAAGACGGTATCCTGTGATTGTGGTGCACTGTTTTCTATCCCTAATAATATTTGTACCTACATCCCTAGCTGCTTCTTTTAAAATCTTATAATGGTGGGTCGCTCATTATTGAAATAGGTCTTGTAACAATTGTTCAGTGTACTGTTTTATTTAAATATATACAAATTGAAAAATGAGGTCAATCATCTGGGACCCATGAGTGGTCTCCTTGGATCAAAGATAACCTCTTGTGATTTTGCTTTACATTTCTGAGGCCCAAGAGTGGCCTCTTATGTTTTTTTAGGAGGTTTGCTCATCCCTTGGCATACTGCTTTTATTGTATTTTCTTTAAATTTATTTTCAGATGTATTCATTGTTAATTGGAAATTGTCTTTTCATGCAAATACTGTGCTGTTTCCATCTGTCACTGCTTTCTATTCATGTATGCTTTATTTTGAACCTCTAATAAAAACCATTAAAAAAAAAAATATCATAGTGTGATTAGTCACTGCCATCAGAAACATGAAGGGAATCCTGGATGTTACACCATCATTCCCATAGAGCAAATTGTTAAGTCACATATCTACAACAGATTTATTAAACTAAGAAGGAGAGAAACATACTGGATCCACAAATTGAAAACCATGCCCCCTTTAGGGTTAAATCCAAATGTGGATCGAGCAGCGTTTTAATGTTTCTCTCCAATCCTATATACTTATCTATATTCTTCACTATATATACATGTTGCCCATATGTGGTCTAATTACGTTCTCATACCTATTATAGTTTTATACTTGCATTCACACTTTCACATTCATTTAACATGATATTTATGCTTATATTTCACATTTTAATAACAAAAACACACACTTTCAAATTTACATATTAGACCATATGGTTCATTACTTTAATATCACATAGGAGGAGACATTATCATACCCCAGCTTACTACATCACTCAAACAAATTCTTGTTAGGTCACCTAATCATTTATATTTCACTATCTCCTTATTGGTATTTTAGGTTATCCTCTGTTTTTTAAGGTATCCATCCTCATCTAAGTCCTTTCATATTCACACAACACTGATCAAATATGTGTTTACTATTATTAGTAGAATTGTTAGACATTCGCATATGTATTTATTTATCTATACTGTTACGTTTACGACCACCCCCCCCCCTTTATCCATAGGTCTCCATTTACAGTTCATCCCTAGCACAATTATCCTTCCCCCTCCCTCCCCTTCCCTCCCCCCCTAACCCCCACCACATTTTATCGTAAGAGTATACCACCATAATATATTCACTCAGTAATCAACACTACACATATATTCAAATTTTTTATATATATATATATATATATATATATATATATATAAATATATATATATATAAATATATCACATTGTTTTCCTATCTATCTTATGGCCATTCATATATTATCACTTTACATGTGGGTATATAAATTTTATAGTTATTCACACCCTATCATCCACATGTGGGAGAATATAGATTAGTATTTGTGGTAAATTATATCTTAGCACTAACATTATTTAGCATCTTTACACGATTATAGGAATCTGTTAGAATTTGTACTGCATTTTGATATTTATATTATAACAATAGGTTCACATTTATTAACTAGTTATACTATCGTATATTGGTATATGAATTAGGACCTTGGATAGACCATGAAGGTGCACTTTATACATGTAACATCCTTTTCCTGTCATATGGAATGACTAACAAAGAGTTCAAACAATTTCAATAATTTAATCTTTTTTGTTTTTAATGTGTACATTAGAGGAATGTGCTCCTAAGTTACAATTGAGCATCTGAATCTACTAACAGGTCACTTTAGAGTGAAATTGGGAGATTGTTTGTTTAGAAGAAGTCACATTATTACTCTTACTGCATATATCGATTGGAGCATATTAGATGTTTTTTGATTACGAATATATATTCTAAGTAACTTACTATTTTTAGCGGCACTTGTGGATAACCTTATACTTAGGATAAGCCGCTCGTTATTACCTGCAGTATGCATTGTAAAAAGAATGAGAATTTAGTTTGTTGTATATATATATTTTTTGGTTTGCATATGTATTTGTTTATTTGTATTTACACCTTTAAGAAAGAACTCACTTCAGTCCTAGCAATAGGCTTTCTTCTCCGCACACGTTATAAACCTCAAGACTTTTAAAGAGCATAGATCTGATCTCTAGGGGTGTGTGGTTTGCAGAGCTTCTGATTCGTCTGCAGTGAGTTGGGCGCTGTCCATAACACGGACTGCTGATTGGTTTAGTGCACAATAAAAGGTAGCAAGGTAGAGTGTAATAATTATGTAGCCTGATGAAACGGCATTGTTAGCCGAGAAACGCGTTGCAAAGCAACTTTTAAGTGGTTTTAATAAAACAGAACTTTTGACAACTCTTCCTTGCTCTGGATAAATCATTTGTTACCCATAGCAGTCTGTGGATTTTACGTGCACATCATAGATGATCACCTCAGGTCATCACGGAGGTTATCACGGAGAATCGGATCCCTGCATTCACCACCTGGCGTGTCAGCGATGCCATTGAGGAGTCAGCCGAACGGCTCTAAAGTTTTGGTCCGCCCACTATTGCACTGCATGTGCATATTTGTTTGTGAGTATAGCATCTATTTTACGAACTACTGGTTGTTGTGCTGATTGGAACTTGCTGCACCAAGAGCGCCTTTTTTTCTTTTTGTCTTCTAGGACATCTATTATCTTTTGAGAAATTGCCTATCTCTCCACAAGTGAAACAACTCCCTTTTGGTCGAGTAGTATTTTGGAGTTTTACAGGTAGTTTTGCTCTCTCCACCTCAGCCTTTACTTGGTCAGACAGTCCATTCTCCATAAGTTCTTTCAACAAAGAATTTGCATTTCTGGAGTCTTCTAATTTTTTTCTAGTCTCACTTTTATATTTGCAAACTTCGTCAGACTTACACACAATGTGGAAACTCATTTCTTCTACCTGAGTCCTTATCATAGGCATAAGGGCCTCCAACTCTTTTGGTGCTTGAGAGTGCAGTTGGCCTCTCAGAAAGATGGCTATTGGATGGTCTGGTATAATGCCACAAAGGAACTGATCTTGCCTCCATTTATTTACATCTTGTCGGGTCACTACCCCTTTTCGAACCAATAATACAAGCTTCTCATGTAGTCTTAATAGAAAATCATACACCTTTTCTGTCTCTCGCTGCTTAAATAACCAAAACTTATACAAGAGATCTTCAGGATCTTCAAATGGACTATATAAGGTCTTTATGAAAGAGATTAACTTTACAGCAGTAGCTTCAGGGTGTTCCTCTCTATGGTGTTGCAACAATACTTGTGCTGGTAGCCTAATACTTTCTAAGAGGCAGACATGCTTTACTGTCTCTGGGCAGCTCCATTCTTGCAGCACCATGTTAGCATAATCACACCATGCCTCAATACCCTCTTCTCCTAAAGGTACAGGAAGGTTTCCTGAAAATATCTTTAGTTTCCGGCAACTGTATGTATGTGAGCTATTTTTCCTTGACAATCTGCAGTTCTGATTTTATGGCATAAATGAGGGTAGCCCTAGTAGCTGTAGCTCAGAGGGTTTAGGTACTTCTAAGAAACATTGGTTGGTATCTATTAATATGCTACCACAAGTGTCATCTGGTACTCTTTTGAATGCTACTATTTTAGGGTACTATTTTAGTTGAAGTGCTCTCTGGAGAGACTCACTTAGTTTATCTTGACTTGTTCCTACTGGTATCCAAGTCACAGCCACTGCCTGCTCAATTGGTACCTTTTTCTGCATTGCCCACTCTCTCACCTCTTCTAGTTTTAAAAGATGCATCTCTTCTGATTTTGCCCCACCTCTCGACGTCTCAATCTCAGCAGTGCCTCCATCTGTTACACCCTTTCCTGGCATTCCCTGAGGTATGTGATAGTGTAATGCTGTGTACCTATTTCGTGTTTGAGACCTAAGCCTCCGCAGAGTGGGAGTGGGGGGGTTGAAATCAGGTATAGAAGGGATTCCTGTATGACGCAGTGCCTCCACCTATTGGGGACACCCTAGAGTAATAGGGTGTGGGGTTCTATAAGATTTTAGTACAGAAACATGTAATAACCACACAAATAAATCTTCAAATACAATGTTGCTTTGGTTATTATAAAGTTATTTAACCAATAACATACAGTGTAACAAATACAAATATATATATATATATATATATATATATATATATATATATATTATTCACAATAACTTCTTATGACATCAGTATGCCTATTTACTCAGAAGTCATTCATGAGCTCATGAAATAATAAACATAACTGTTGTTGCAAAATACTTTGATGTAGTGCTACACAATTCAGTTTCCTATACTTAATAGAGTTTAGCTGAGGTAATAATCCCTTGCTGCTTGTGAACAAAGCTAGAGAGCACTGCATGTGATTGATTCAGTGCTCAAAAGCTACTCCCCAGAAACACTGAATAACATAACAGTCTCTACCTTGTTACTGAATTTCAGCAATCTACTTGCCTCAAACTGCAAAGCCAGTCACTTTTCTACTACAGACAGCTGCAGAAATGTATGCAGTTGTACAATCCAGTTAGTGTATTTGAGCAAACTGTTCAGGCTGAATAAACTGCTAGAATATTCTGAGTTATCTCTTTAATATGCAACCCACTCAGTTACTTCCTTATGTAATGCAGTTGTGCAATCCAGTTAATGTATTTATGCAAACTGTTTAGGCAGAATAAACTGCTAGAATATTCTCTGAGTTATCTCTTTAATATATAACAAACTCTGCAATACATCAGATATGACTAGTCTATCTTTTATCTTGCATTTAGTTAACATGGAGTTGAGGAGATCTTAAAACAGCAGATAATGGCTAACACACTCACTGTACAAATAAAAGTTATCACTCTGTCTGCAGCAGCCACATGTAGCAATGTCTGAACTGTCTATTGAATCAATGCACTCAGTCTGAATAACTTCTTTCAGCTTGGAAATGGCAACGATCTTCACCCATCTCCAAGTATGTGCAAACTCCACACTTTTCTTAACACCAATTTCTCCTCCCTCAACAATAAAAACTCCTCCCTCTTCCCAGGTGGCATTTCTCTTCCTTAATACAGTTATTACAGCAGCCATCTTGGCTAAGGGCAAGGTTCCTTACACTAGCATTATCAAAAATAAATGTATAAAAGACAGTGGGTCCTGATAATATTCATCCAAGGGTTTTAAAGGAACTTCGATCAGTACTAACTGCCCCAGTAACTGATCTGTTTAATCAGTCACTATTGAAAGGAACTGTTCCGGATGATTGGAGAATAGTGAAGAAGGACAGCATGGAAGAATCTGGTAACAACCGGACAGTTTGTTTAACTTCAGTAGTAGGGAAATTAATGGTAAGTCTCTTAAAAAAGAATTATGACTTACATAAAGACAAACAATTTAGAGGACCAAAATCAGCTTGGATTTACTTCAGGGAGATCATGTCAGACTAATCTAATTGACTTCTTTGATTATGTAACAAAAGTATTAGACCAGGGTGAATTTTGAAACTTCTCTATTTCAAAGGAGGAATGTTCCAGCATATACATAACTATTAGTATAGTTGGCATGTGAATGTCATGGTAAAATGTATCACATTATTGCAATATATTTTCCCGTTTCCCTACGCTACGCAAAGGAAAAGAGTGAGGGAAAACGGAGCTCAGGCTAATAGTCACAAGGGCTAATAGTCACTAACGCCTCTCTCCAGAAAATTAAGCCTCTCTAATCTCATTAGTTTATATATTATTCTATTAAGCTGTTTTGCTAAGAAAAATTGAGAGATAAATCAATAATCTGCATAAAATACAATTGGATTTAAAGTGAATATATAAATAAGATACGTTGGAGTAAAACGTTTGGCCAATGTCAAAGCACCAGCACACATGGAAGTGAAAAGGCAAGATGATGTTGGCTTCCATTTATGATCATGTGGGCAAATAAGGTTCCCATAGAGCTGTGATGTGCACTATCACCCCATCCCATCATTTGCTCTCATGTAATCAATTGTGCAAGAGCAAAGCATGTCAATTTTCTCAAACAGAACAGTCTGAGACATTTAACTCTGTCAACGATGACTGCTGCTTTATAATTGGAGTCCTATGTCATATCTCTCATGTAAATAAAAATCAGCAGCACCATCAATTATGATATCTCATATAGCTTTTATTCTTCCCAGAGGACAAAAAACATAGTTCTGATGATTTTTTTATGCATTGGATATTTGTGGGGCCTTGGCAGTGGCTTTCAGGAGCTGGTGAGAGTCTATAATGCATCTATGTCGTATCTCTCCTCATAACTGTTTAAATTAAAGGAACATGAAACCCAAACATGTTATTTTATGATTCAGATAGAACATACAATTTTAAACAACTTACTAGTTTACTTCAATTATCTAATCTGCTTCATTCTCTTGGTATCCTTTGTTGAAACACATACCTAGGTAGGCTCAGGAGCTTGGAGCTAACTACTGATTGGTGGCTGCACATAAATACTTCTTATAATTGGCTTACTAATGTTTTCAGCCTGCTCCCAGTAGTGCATTGCTGCTCCTTTAATAAAGGATACCAAGAGAATGAAGCAAAATAATAGAAGTAAACTGAAAAAATGTTTAAAAGTGTATGCTCTATCTGAATTATGGCAGAAAATGCTTGGGTTTCATGTCCCTTTAATATGTAGAATGAAACAGACTAAATCCATGAATCCACAGTATTTAATAAGAACATTGAAAAGACAAAATCAAATAGACACCAGTGTAAACTGTGAAATGGTGATAACTACTTATATCACTATATTAAAGCCTATCTTTTCTGCTATGTATGGCTGTTACTTTCTATTATTAAGGGAAGCCAACTATTATCTTGAAAAGTTAAAAAAACATTAGACTCAAAATTAAAATTCAATGCTCTTTGCTTTTGTTTGTAATGTAAGACAATACGCTCCAAGTCTGCAGAGAAAAAGTAGGTTTACTGAGCATGTGTTTTCCAAAAAAAGAAAAAATGGTAATTCATTTTGAAAAGTCATTTTTAGACTGAATTATGAAAAATGTAAGCTAAATAAAGCTTTAAATAACAACACAGGAATAGATTACACATGAAGCATTAATTTATCGCAAGCCCGTAAACAAGCAAATTTGCCTGTTTATGTGTGCACAATAAATAACCACCCATTACAAGTGGCTGGCTATTACTACTACGAGCTCTGGTTAATTTTTAAAATGTCCCCCAATTGCCGCAAAATACAGTGCAGTAGGCCTTTTTGAAAATGAAAAAATATATTAGAATCTTTGGATTTTTTAGCTTGTCAGAAGTAATCTTATAAAATGAGGCTCCCATTCAAGCTTATGGAAACGTTTTCTTGTGGAGAACAAATATTGCGCTCATGTAAGCGATATTTTGTGCTCCACTCCTAATCTGGCCCACAGACTTGTATATCTTTAATTCATATCTTGTCTAACCCACCTGCATTTATTTTATTTTCCTTACAATGTATACCAGTAACCAAATACAGACAACTCATGTGTCACCCAATTTATTTTGCCTGTTTTATTTTATCCTAGGTTCCACATTTCCTTTTTTGATTTTTTCATGTTTGATTTTTATTTAAATGAACTGTACTGTCCATTAAATAAAACATTAAGAATTCAATGAGAAATGGCTTTTGCTTTTAATACACTTCTCTAACCTACAATCAATGGAATTCAATTATCATCCGAGTGAGTACAACTCTCCAATTTATTTTTTAATCTATCTACAAAACGAATTCACTAAATTGTTATTTAATCCTCCAACCTTAGTGAACTAGGTTTAAAGATGGAGACTATTGGATATGACCCTGTTTTCTTCCTCTTTGCTTATTTTTGTGATCCAATTTTAGATTTCTTGATATTTTATTTATTTATTTTAATAATGAGGTAATACAATGCTCTTTTTTTTCCAGGCAAATGCTGTAAAATACATATAATTAAATACAATACAATAATTAAACTTTATTTCTTCACAAGTGGTTGTGGAGACACAAATGTTAACATGCCATTATTTTATAGCCCTATATAAAGTTTTCTTGTATAATCTTATAAAAAAAATAATGCAATGCTCATTTTTTCCCCAAGCAAATGCAGTAACTTTACACACCATACAATAATTAAAACTTTTTCTTCACATGGGAAGCATAAAATGTATAAGATGTCATTGCTTTATATCCATGTCTAAAAGGTTCTTGTAATTTTTATATATATATATATATATATATATATATATATATATATATATATATATATATATATAAAAGTGTATCATTTCATAAATAGCTTTAGAAGATTATGTGTATCTTATGTGTATCTAATAAATTTAAGGCAGAAACATATAACGCGTACTATTGCTCTATGTTATATTGAAGTTCACAAAAATGTATTTAATTAATAGTTCTGAAGTTGATATATTTAATGATGGTAGGATAAAATGAATTTGTTGATTTCAAGTATTATTTCTTGTTTAATCAATAGGTAAGATAATATGTAATAAATATGTAAGATAATGAAACAATCCATTCAATCAAGTCTTTCTAATAATGTCCATGAATGTCATATTTACAGAGCATATATTTAAAGGGACGTTTTACTTAACATATATTCTCATTTATCCTTGAAGAATTAAGACAAAGAAAAGGTTTTATGATGTATATTTTATAACAACCTTATCACTGCTGAGTTCACAAATTGTTATGCTGTAATCTTGTGGGATGTCATCATAATCTTGTGGGATTTCACTGTTATTTTACGAGATTTTAAAGTAAACTTCTCTTTGTGATTGCAAGTTTTTTTTTATCATTGGGCTTTGGATTTGCACATGCCTGGCTCATACTCCCAGGAGAAATATCCTGACAATGTTTAAAGTTCCTCAATGTTGTAATGTGGGTACCAAGGACATTCAGATCTATCTTCCTTTTTTATATACAGATGTTTATGTAATATTTTCTAGTGAGTCTTCCCTACCTGCCACACCACCATGCTCAGCAACAGAGCCCCAGTGAGCATAGTGGATATTTCATGAAACCCAAAGTTTGCCTCCTTCAGTTGAGTTTGTGGTTGGAATGAGATTACGTACCAAGCATCTGCAGAGTTTGGCTGTACCAGTTTTATGGTCACACATTTTAGAATTATCTCTGCACATCACATTAAGTGATATAAGGAACACAGAATGCATTCAAATAATTTTTTATAAAGTTAGTATATTGTAAAAAATAACATACCAGTTGAAAACTTTCTGAATATACCTTATTTCCTGCAATTTGTTATTTTTTTAATAGACAACCTTCTCACACTACTTAGCTTTTTTTGAGTATCCAGTCCTGTCTGGTTACTGGAGTACGCAAAGCAAATCTCTGTCATTTTATTTATTAGCTAAATGTGCATTGCTTTCCATTATCTCAATGTATCACCTTTCCTGAAGCCAGTTAGGGAAATATATAAATGAGCTTCTAAAGTGATCAAAAATTCTTTTGTAGAATGTAGAAGTTTTAGGATTCTAAAATCTGGAGTATATGCTTCCAATTCTTTCAGGAATGGGACGTCCCACAATTTTCAGCGTTAAGTTACAAGAAAAGGTGTTAAATAAATAATGAAAACATATTGTTATTTTTTACTAATCTTAATTAAACATTGCATATTACAATCTCAAATAGTGTGTGTCACATCCTATGTTCGCCCTGGTTCAAACCCTTAGCAGCAGGATATCCATCTCTACCATGCTTCTCCATTGAGAACAATATTTAATTTCATTCAATTTCAAAGCAGTTTCAAGAATGTATTGTATGACCTATGTACTCAGCCGTGGCACATGTACCGTTCCCCTGGGGACACTTAAAGGAATATTAAACACATCTTATATTTGTATAAAAATTGTGCTTCTCCCATGCCTATTTTTTTCTTTCAAAATGCTGCCCTTTGTGAAACCAGCTATTGAATTTGCAACATTTAGAAGAAAACATAGTTAACAGAATTTTCTTCTCTCTAAAAAGTTGTGTGCTACAAGCACTTTTTATTCAAAAGAAAATAGTGTTTAAAGAGACATGGAAACCATAAACTTCTTTCCTGATTCAGACAGAGCATGTCATTTTAAACAATTTCCCAGTTTGCTTCTATTATCAAATTTTCTTTATTTTCTTAATATCCTTTTTTGAAAAATTGGAAAGTAAGCGTAGGAGTGAGCATGTGTCTACAGCACTATATGGCAGTTTTGCAAGAATTTTATACATTTGCAAGAACACTAGATGGCAACACTTTCTCCGGAATGTAGCGCATTAGACGTGCATTCTACTCGCCTAGGCATCTTTTCAACATAGATTACCATGAGAATGAAGAAAATTTGGGATAAATTGGATTTTTTTTTTTAAAAATTGTATGCTCTGTTTAACACACAAAAGACAAATGTTGGGCTTAATGTTTTGTTTTAATAAAAAATATGGGAAACTTCAGGGCTTGCATTGTTTTTTTAATTTTAAATATTACCTATGTTGTAGAATCAAAAAAGGTAAATAAAATAACAAAGTTGTTTGAATGAATCAGATAACACTGTAATTGTAAAAGAAGATTAAAGTTGTTTGCCAAAAATGTATTCAATTTACCAGTGCCTTACGGAAATGTATCAAGTAAACAGTGCCATAATGAAATGAAACAGTTTAAATGTATATGGAATGATATAAAATAAAGACCGCTTTAATGTTGAATTACATTTTCATTGCCATATTTTTTTATTTTATTTTGAAGAGGCAAAGGAATATAGAATATGTAGAATATAGAGTATCTCTTGATGTGTCAAATAAAAATAAGAAAGTATAGAGCGCTCTTTCTTATTTTTATGTCATTCTATTTAGGGACTTATTAAGACGAGGTCTCTTAAGGGTTTCAAAGTTTTTTGACTCATTCCCAACAGCTAGCATTTTTGTAATGATTTCATTTCTTTAGATGTGTGTCATGTGTCTTAGGTTTTGTTGTATCTAATATCACAAAGAATAGATATGAAAAAGGATAAACCCTACATTTAGAAATATACATCTTACCCTAATATTTTTGGCCCTGGTCCATAGATCCAAAACACGTTTGTGGTTATTGTATACTTTGGGAACATACTGTACCTTTATTAGTACTGCTACTGAAAAGGCTGATAAAATATTATTGTATGGTAGTTGGGGCTGATATTTGTTAAAAATAACAATTGTTGGAAAAATGTGGTTCTTGTAAATAAATGAAAAATAAATATTTTTATATTTTATTATTGCTTCTGGGTAAATTCTACATTAAATGACACAATGCTGCATATAGTTTGGTGCATTCAAACACTTTAAAATGGTTCATAAAGTAAAAAAAAACATTCAAGATTTGCAGTTTAACAAACAGCAGCCCAGATTACGAGTTTTGCTTTAGAGGCTGTGCAGTGCTAACGAGCAGTTTTGTCCCAAAGCTCACTTACATGCAGCGCTTGTATTACGAGTTTTCAGAAACAAGACAAGAAGTGAGCATTGAGCAAAATTTTGCTGATTACCGCACTCCAATACCAGCACTGCTTAAGTCAGCGGTGAGCTGGTCATACGTGCTTGTGCACGATTTCCCCATAGGAGTCAACGGGGAGAGCCGACTGAGAAAAAGTCTAACACCTGCAAAAAAGCAGCATAAAACTCACTAACTCAGCCCCATTGATTCCTATGGGGAAATAAAAGTTATGTCTACACCTAACACCCTAACATGAACCCCGAGTCTAAACACCCCTAATCTTACACTTATTAACCCCTAATCTGCCGCCCCCGACATCGCTGACACCTATATTATAATTATTACCCCTAATCTGCCGCTCCGGACACCGCTGCCACCTACATTATATGTATTAACCCCTAATCTGCTGCCCCCAACATCGCCGACACCTACATACTATTTATTAACCCCTAATCTGCCGTCCCAATGTCACCGCAACCTAACTACATTTATTAACCCCTAATCTGCCGCCCCCAACGTCGCTGCCACTATATTAAAGTTATTAACCCCTAAACCTAAGTCTAACCCTAACACCCCCTAACTTAAAAATAATTACAATAAATCTAAATAAATATTACTATCATTAACTAAATTATTCCTATTTAAAACTAAATACTTATCCGTAAAATAAACCCTAAGATAGCTACAATATAGCTAATAGTTACATTGTAGCTATCTTGGGGTTTATTTTAATTTTACAGGCAAGTTTGTATTTATTTTAACTAGGTAGAATAGTTACTAAATAGTTATTAACTATTTAATAACTACCTAGCTAAAATAAATACAAAAGCACCTGTAACATAAAACCTAACCTAAGTTACACTAACACCTAACACTACACTATAATTAAATTAACTAAATTAAATACAATTACCTAAATTAAATTAAATTAGCTAAGGTACAAAAAACCCCCACTAAATTACAGAAAATTATAAACAAATTACAGATATTTAAACTAATTACACCTAATCTAATAGCCCTATTAAAATTAAAAAAAAACCCTTGCCTAAACTACCAATAGCCCTTAAAATGGCCTTTTGTGGGGCATTGCCCCAAAGTAATCAGCTCTTTTACCTGTAAAAAAGGTCTATTGCAGCCCAAAGTCCCTAACGTAAAAATAAAACCCACCCAATACACCCTTAAAAAAACCTAACACTAACCCCCTGAAGATCGACTTACTGGGAGAAGTCTTCATCCAAGCTGGGCCAAAGTCCTCAATGAAGCCGGGAGAAGTCTTCATCCAAGCCGGGCGAAGTGGTCCTCCAGACCACTTCAGGCAGGTCTTCATCAGCCAATAGAATGCAAGCTCAATCCTATTGGCTGATTGGATCAGATAATAGGATTGAACTTCAATAATATTGGCTGATTGCATCAGCCAAAAAGATTTTTTTCTACCTTAATTCTGATTGGCTAAATCTATCAGCCAATCGGAATCTAAGGGACGCCATCTTGGATGATATCACTTAAAGGTACCTTCATTCATCTTTAGTCGTCGGATGAAGAGGATGCTCAGCGTCGGATGTCTTGAAGATGGACCCGCTCCGCGCTGGATGGATGAAGATAGAAGATACCGCCTGGATGAAAACTTCTGCCCGTCTGGAGGACCACTTCGCCCGGCTTGGATGAAGACTTTTCCCAGCTTCGTTGAGGACTTTGGCCCGGCTTGGATGAAGACTTCTCCCGGTAAGTCAATCTTCAGGGGGTTAGTGTTAGGTTTTTTAAGGGTGTATTGGGTGGGTTTTATTTTTAGGTTATGGACTTTGGGCTGCAATAGAGCTAACTGCCCTTTTAAGGGCAATGCCCATCCAAATGCCCTTTTCAGGGCAATGGGGAGCTTAGGTTTTTTTAGCTAGTATTTTATTTGGGGGGTTGGTTGTGTGGGTGGTGGGTTTTACTGTTGGGGGGGTGTTTGTATTTGTTTTTACAGGTAAAAGAGCTGATTACTTTGGGGCAATGCCCAGCAAAAGGCCCTTTTAAGGGCTATTGGTAGTTTAGTTTAGGCTAGGGTTTTTTTTATTTTATTTTTTATTTTGGGGGGCTTTTTTATTTTAATAGGGCTATTAGATTAGGTGTAATTAATTTAAGTATCTGTAATTTGTTTATTATTTTGTGTAATTTAGTGGGGTTTTTTTGTACTTTAGCTTATTTAATTTAATTTAGGTAATTGTATTTAATTTAGTTAATTTATTTAATTATAGTGTAGTGTTAAGTATTAGTGTAACTTAGGTTAGGTTTTATTTTACAGGTACTTTTGTATTTATTTTAGCTAGGGAGTTATTAAATAGTTAATAACTATTTAATAACTATTCTACCTAGTTAAAATAAATACAAACTTGCCTATAAAATAAAAATAAACCCTAAGCTAGCTACAATGTAACTATTAGTTATATTGTAGCAAGCTGAGGGTTTATTTTATAGGTAAGTATTTAGTTTTAAATAGGAATAATTTATTTAATTATAGTAATTTTATTTAGATTTATTTTAATTATATTTAAGTTAGGGGGTGTTAAGGTTAGCGTTAGACTTAGGTTTAGGGATTAATACATTTAGTATAGTGGGGGCGGCAGATTAGGAGTTAATAAGTGTAGGTAGGTTGCGGTGACCTTGGGGGCGGCAGATTAGTGGTTAATAAATATAATGTAGGTGTCGGCGATGTTGGGGGCAGCAGATTAGGGGTTCATAAATATAATGTAGGTGGCGGTGGTGTCCAGAGCGGCAGATTAGTAGTTAAATTTTTTATTATAGTGTTTGCGATGAGGGAGGGCCTCAGTTTAGGGGTTAATAGGTCGTTTATGGGTGTTAGTGTACTTTTTAGCACTTTAGTTATGAGTTTTATGTTACGGCGTTGTACCATAAAACTCTTAACTACTGACTTTTAAATGCATTAGGACTCTTGACGGGGTAAGGTGTACCGCTCACTTTTTGGCCTCCCAGGACAGACTCGTAATACTGGTGCTATGGAAGTCCCATAGAAAAAAGACTTTACAAAGTTTACGTAAGTCGTTTTGCGGTAAGTCCAAAGAAGTGTGCGGTGACCCTAAACCTTCAAGACTCGTAATACCAGTGGGCGTAAAAAAAGCAGCGTTAGGACCTCTTAACGCTGCTTTTTTACCTTAACGCACAACTCATAATCTAGCCGAGCCTGTTTTAAACACAGGGCTTCCAGACTAAATTTCAGTATTCTCCTAAATGCAGAGTTGAACCAGCTCTGGTCTGTGTCCCTTCCGGTCGTATGGTCCATGTTGCTTACCATACCATAGATATAATAGTCTGAAGTGTAAATTAATAAAATGTGATTTTTATAAGGTGTGTTGACTGAAGCATAAGAATGAGAGTGGTGCACCTATATCGATCCTATACTGACCTTTTAAAATTGTCATGAACAGTAGCCTTACTACTGAACAAACTACTCACAAAAAGGTATTTATTAATGTATGTGTAAGCAAAGTGTTAGTACAGAACTGTATGCACTGTATTGTATCTCTTTAGCTCTTCATGCTTTACATAAACACAGCTTGTAAACATGGATCCTATGTTGTTTTTATCAATCCAGCTAACAAAGGCATAACTACAGGACTCTCAGCTGAGAAGGGGCCCAGCCTTGTACCACTCTAACCACAATGTAATATTTTTTAACTTCAGTAACTGATACTTTTTAATTTAAGAATACTTGCACTTCTTAAGTCAGCCTCCTGGTGACATTAGAGAATACTGAAATGCAGGATTTTAAACACTACAGGGAATGTATATTAGATCTGCAGGGGAGGAGCCAAATGATACTGGTATCAGACATGCTGCAGAGACAGTTACAGAGAGGGAAAGATGCAAGGTGGCAAGTGGCATTGCATAAAACCGCCAGCATTCTCTCTGTGACTCTTATTTGCTGTTTTACCTTATTGGGACAAGAGGTTGGCTATGGGGTTTCATTAGGACACAGGAATTCAGAGCACTCATGTTTTGTTAAAATATTGCTTTTTTATTTACATGTTCTTCAGTATATCTCTTGATGCCTCTGTGTGTCCTACTGTGACAGCCAAATAAAGAACTTGAAATGCATAAATTGGCAAAAAGCTTAATATTTGCCTTTATTTATTGTTTAAAAGAAAAAAAACTTCCACATGTTTAATTTCTGCTCCTTCATATGCTTAAAAGAAAATTGCTAAGTATACCATCCTTTTAAATGCGATGGCGTGGGAGAGTACCATCGCTTGTAATTTTACTTTGTATGTGCGTGTGTGTATAAGTGTGTGTGAATGTATGTCTGTGTGTAAACGTGTGTGTGTGTGGATAAGTGTAACTGTGTGTCTATGTGTGTGTGTGTGAATATCTGTATGTGTGTCTGTATGTGTGAATGTGTGTGTGTATATGCGTGTAGGACTGTGTGTGTGAATATATGTATGTGTGATTGTGAATATGTGTCTGTGTGAATGTTTGTGTGCGTGTAGGACTGTGTGTGTGTGAATATATGTGTGTTTGATTGTAAATATGTGTCTGTGCAAATATTTGTGGTATATGTGCGTGTATGAGTGTAGGACTTTGTGTGAATATATGTGTGTGTGTGTTTGTGAATATGTGTCTGTGTGAATGTTTGTGTGTATATGTGTGTGTGCATGTAGGACTTTGTGTGAATATATGTGTGTGTGATTGTGAATGTGTCTGTGTGAATATTTGTGTGTATATGTGTTGGTGCGTGTATGTGTGTAGCACTGTGTGTGAATATATGTGTGTGTGATTGTGAATGTGTCTGTGTGAATGTTTGTGTGTATATCTGTGTGTGTGCATGTAGGACTTTGTGTGAATATATGTGTGTGTGATTGTGAATGTGTCTGTGTGAATATTTGTGTGTATATGTGTTGGTGCGTGTATGTGTGTTGGACTGTATGTGAATATATGTGTGTGTGATTGTGAATGTGTCTGTGTGAATATTTGTGTGTATATGTGTTGGTGCGTGTATGTGTGTAGGACTGTGTGTGAATATATGTGTGTGTGATTGTGAATATGTGTGTGAATATTTTTGTGTATATATGTTGGTGCGTGTATGTGTGTAGGACTGTGTGTGAATATATGTGTGTGTGATTGTGAATATGTGTCTGTGT
Source organism: Bombina bombina (assembly GCF_027579735.1). Lineage (NCBI taxonomy): Eukaryota > Metazoa > Chordata > Amphibia > Anura > Bombinatoridae > Bombina > Bombina bombina. Next base: position 945,286,605 of record NC_069504.1, read on the forward strand.
GAATGTTTGTGTGTATATGTGTGTGTGTGTGTATGTGTGTAGGACTGTGTGTGAATATATGTGTGTGTGATTGTGAATATGTGTCTGTGTGAATGTTTGTGTGTATATGTGTGTGTGCGTGTATGTGTTTAGGACTGTGTGAATATATGTGTGTGTGATTGTGAATGTGTCTGTGTGAATGTTTGTGTGTATATGTGTGTGTGCATGTAGGACTTTGTGTGAATATATGTGTGTGTGATTGTGAATATGTGTCTGTGTGAATGTTTGTGTGTATATGTGTGTGTGCATGTAGGACTTTGTGTGAATTTATGTGTGTGTGATTGTGAATATGTGTCTGTGTGAATGTTTGTATGTATATGTGTGTGTGTGTATGTGTGTAGGACTGTGTGTAAATATGTGTGTGTGATTGTGAATGTGTCTGTGTGAATGTTTGTGTGTATATGTGTGTGTGCATGTAGGACTTTGTGTGAATATATGTGTGTGTGATTGTGAATATGTGTCTGTGTGAATGTTTGTGTGTATATGTGTGTGTGCATGTAGGACTTTGTGTGAATTTATGTGTGTGTGATTGTGAATGTGTCTGTGTGAATGTTTGTGTGTATATGAGTGTGTGCGTGTATGTGTGTAGGACTGTATGTGAATATATGTGTGTGTGATTGTGAATGTGTCTGTGTGAATGTTTGTGTGTATATGAGTGTGTGCGTGTATGTGTGTAGGACTGTGTGTAAATATATGTGTGTGTGATTGTGAATATGTGTTTGTGTGAATATTTGTGTGTATATGTGTGTGTGCGTGTATGTGTGTAGGACTGTGTGTGTGAATGTGTGTGCAAATGCTGGATTGTCTTGATTTGGGAGCTCTGCTCTATCCTTTCTGCTGCTTCCCCTTCAGAGCAAATGTTTTGGTTTACAGAAAGGGTCCTCCAGCTATTCCTAAGCCTGTCCAGCCCTACCATGACATATCAGTGGCTGCTGCTGGGGCTTTATCTACAAAACACCAGTAAACCAACCTCATCTCCCAAAAAGCCTCAGGACATATTGGAAGGTATTTAAGAGTGTGAATGGATATTCAGAATGGTGAATTTGATCCAATTTTTCCAAACTTTATCCCAAAGCTAAGTATCTCTTTGCAGCAGCCCGGTACGCTCTCACAATAATTCTCAAATGATGTGCTGGCAAAGCTAAAGGATTTGTATCCACAATATTAAAAATTACTTTTTTAAATTAGCAAGACTGGTGATGATAATTCATAATTACAAATAGTCAGACATCATTTTTTTTGTACATTTTGAGCTTTATTATTTTAATGGAATTACAATCTGACATAAAATAAAGAGCTCCAGCTAAACTCTATAAAGCAATACATGCACCTGCCATAAACAACCTCGATTCGTTTTTTTAGATTTTATTGCCACATCACTGCACTGAGGTGCAATAAACATTCAGTGTCATTTTTTTAAAATTACCCAAGAGTAAACAGAAACTGCCCTCTATAAGAGTGGATCGTTATTCCCAAGGAAGACTTGCTATTATTACATGGTTTAGCAAAGCACTGTATAAAGGCTACATAGAATACCTTTCCTTTGATAAACTGTGCAATTAGATTTATACAGTATCATACTATTCACACATACTAACAAACTAAGAGATGAGAGAATGCTTTCATTGCATAGCAAAAGCAGACTAATTAAATAATGTACACATCTATTGTGCAAAATGCAGGCCCAAAAGGTAGCTATGCGTAGTGATAAGGAAGAAAAAAGGTTAAACATTATTTAAACGCTCAAAAAAACAATATAAATATTCACTAAAGTTAAAGAACCAGAGTTTATTTTTCTATACAAATATCTACACATGGTACTAAAAGGTAGAACTTTCATATTAAGAGGCCAGCATAGTTTTACTAAGCTGGTTTACAGTACAGTTTGTGTCCTGTGTTCTTAAAAATGCATTTTAAACCTCTAATTGCTAAAGTTGTATTTTTTACATTACAATAATACACCTTCAGCATTTAAAGAGACATACTGATGCCAAAATTACAAAGTCTAATTTGTAAGATGTAATGTTTGTGTCACTGATCACAGCTAACTATGGGGTCAATCTCAAATCTTTAGAAAAATTTGTCTAATAATTTTTTTTTTTACAAAATTCACTATTCTGGGGATTTTTTGTGAATACGTAATGTGATAAGATGTTCTTAAAGTTGTGATCAACCCCCATGTGTTTAAATAGATATAAAACATTTAATTTAATTGTTGTAATGAAACATCACCAAGCAGTGGGTTATATTTAATAGAAATCATAGCACTATGTATTATTCATCATCTTTCTGTATGTCTTTCTTGTTTTCTTTCTTTACTTTATTTATGCTGAGTCCATTAAGATGGAGCTTTCTCTTTGAACTGGTTGCTAGGAGACACCTGAACAAGTTCTAGTCAGTTTCTTGCCCAAGATCATTAGAGAACTTTTGCTGTAGAAATTATGTGACAGTTGAACTTAAGTTTTATAATCTCACTAAAGGTAATGGCTTCACTGAGAATTTCTGAGTCCTCATTTTGCAAGAAAAGTGTTTTTAGCACAATCTTTTTTCATGTTTACTTTTTATTTTATTTTTACTAAAGGAGCATGTTCTACTTGGGAGTCACAGCATTGAAGAAAACTGCTGGTGAGCCAGTCAGAAGAGGCAGTTGCTGCTATTGACTTAGTAATGGTTTCCTGCTCAGGAGTTGTGATTCTTACAGCTAGAAAACATGACTTTACCTATGCATTTAACACCTTTGAGGTGGTTAAACACATAGGCTCCATCACAATTGTAAAGAAAAGTTCATCAAACAATTTATCTGCAAAAAAATCCCATGGACTTCAGTCTTGAATTGTGTAGAAAAGCCATTAGACAAAACTTTCAAAAATATTTTAATCTACCCCATAGTTAACTGAGGTCAGAAATGCAAAAATGCAATGCTCAAATGAATCAGAGCATTTCATTTTTTTCAGAATATCCCTTTAAGATAAGCAGCAATTGCTCCAAACATTAAATATTTGCAGTTCTGAAAGAATTGTTTCAAAACAATTTTATTTTATTCATAATTGATAAGCTATATCTAATTATAATTTGCATTCAACATGTGCAAAAAAATTGGTTTGGCCAAATATTTTAAATCAAATATTCTGAAAATGTTGTTTTCCGAATATTTGGCTGCTGTGCTATTTGGTATTTGTTTTTGTTTAAACTAATTGAATACTGAATGTTCGTGGGACATTTACATTTGATTTTGTTAAACAAATGTAAATGTCCCTTTGCTACAGGGGAAAAAGATCACTTGTAGCGTTACATTACTTACCTCTATAGCACCCTGGAGAGCCAAGCTAATCCGACCATTTTTCTCACTATAAGGAGGGTTAGCGCATTGGATACCAGGGCCTGAGCTAAAGGATCTTTGCCTCCAGTGCGCTAGAGGTATTTTTAAAACCTAAGGTGATTTAAAGAAAACCAATAAATACTGATGAATTTAGTCAATATTTCTTTGTTTTATTTTTAACTTTTTGACGCCTTTGTTCGGATATTCGTTTTGTGAAAACGACACGAATATCTGTGCTACGTTAATGAATTTGCATTTGTAACACAACAAATGCACATGTCTAGTTTGTATTGACTATTCAAATTCCCAAGCGGTATTATTTCTTAAACAACGTGTGAACCACAGAATTTCCTTTGTGCAGTTCATTGCAATATATCTGTAGAAAAAGAAAACATTCTTGCAAAAAATTATACATTTACACAGTGCATAAAACATAGATTAAAATACACGTACTGAACAACCAAATTTGAACTTAAACAAACAAGATAAAACTTAATTATATTAAATAATTCTAAAATTAACATTATTCAAATTTATTTAAATAAAAATGATCTTTAGAGGAAAATTGATTTCAATGAATACATGAAATAGAGATCACAAAAAAAATTAATTATAAGCATCAAGTTCCTGTGTCATTTCATAAGATAAATAAAGATGCAGGGTAGTTTTGATTAGGATATAAAACCCTATCTACTGTGCCAAAAATGCCACACTAAACATAAATAGATTGTAGTGTAGATGCACTAAAATGATCACATTTTATTAAAAACTATTCATTTTTAAAGCAAGACTTTAGTCAAATAAGGACTGGATTCACAACCCCCATATTAGATTTAATTTTTGAGAATGTTTTAAAAAGAAATATAAGGACTACTTTCTGTTGCTAGGGTATATTACAATTGAGTTAAATATGCGGATCTCATTTTTTTAGAGGAAGTTTCTATTATAACATATGATGCAAGGGGAAAGAATATTTAACTAACTATCGGCTAGATTTAGAGTTTTGTCGGTAAGGACCCGCGTAGCTAACGCCGGCTTTTTTCTGGCCACACCATAAAAATAACTCTGGTATTGAGAGTCCACATAAAGGCTGCGTTAGGCTCCAATAGATCGGATCAGCCAATAGAATGCGAGCTCAATCTGATTGGCTGATTGGATCAGCCAATCGGATTGAACTTGATTCTGATTGGCTGATTCCATCAGCCAATCAGAATATTCCTACCTTAATTCCGATTGGCTGATAGAATCCTATCAGCCAATCGGAATTCGAGGGACGCCATCTTGGATGACGTCATTTAAAGAAACCGTCATTCGTCGTTCAGTCGTCGGCCAGGATGGATGTTCCGCGTCGGAGGTCTTCAGGATGCTGCCGCTCCGCTCCAGATGGATGTCGATAGAAGATGCCGCCTGGATGAAGACTTCAATCGGATGGAAGACCTCTTCTGCCCCGCTTGGATGAAGACTTCTACTGGATCATGGACATCTTCAGCCCCCCGCTTGGGCTTGGATCAGGACATCGGAGGAGCTCTTATGGACCGATCGGTGAACCTGGTATGGTGAAGACAAGGTAGGAAGATCTTCAGGGTCTTAGTATTAGGTTTATTTAAGGGGGGTTTTGGGTTAGATTAGGGGTATGTGGGTGGTGGGTTGTAATGTTTGGGGGGGGGTATTGTATGTTTTTTTTACAGGCAAAAGAGCTGAACTTCTTGGGGCATGCCCTGCAAAGGGCCCTGTTCAGGGCTGGTAAGGTAAAAGAGCTTTGAACTTTAGTAATTTAGAATAGGGTAGGGCATTTTTTATTTTGGGGGCTTTGTTATTTTATTAGGGGGCTTAGAGTAGGTGTAATTAGTTTAAAATTGTTGTAATATTTTTCTTATGTTTGTAAATATTTTTTTATTTTTTGTAACTTAGTTCTTTTTTATTTTTTGTACTTTAGTTAGTTTATTTCATTGTAGTTATTTGTAGATATTGTATTTAATTAATGTATTGATAGTGTAGTGTTAGGTTTAATTGTAGGTAATTGTATGTATTTTATTTAATTACTTTAATGATAGTATAGTGTTAGGTTTAATTGTAACTTAGGTTAGGATTTATTTTACAGGTAATTTTGTAATTATTTTAACTAGGTAACTATTAAATAGTTCTTAACTATTTAATAGCTATTGTACCTGGTTAAAATAATTACAAAGTTGCCTGTAAAATAAATATTAATCCTAAAATAGCTACAATGTAATTATAATTTATATTGTAGCTATATTAGGGTTTATTTTACAGGTAAGTATTTAGCTTTAAATAGGAATAATTTATTTAATAAGAGTTAATTAATTTTGTTAGATTAAAATTATATTTAACATAAGGGTGTGTTAGTGTTAGGGTTAGACTTAGCTTTAGGGGTTAATACATTTATTAGAATAGCGGTGAGCTCCGGTCGGCAGATTAGGGGTTAATAATTGAAGTTAGGTGTCGGAGATGTTAGGGAGGGCAGATTAGGGGTTAATACTATTTATTATAGGGTTAGTGAGGCGGATTAGGGGTTAATAACTTTATTATAGTAGCGGTGCGGTCCGCTCGGCAGATTAGGGGTTAATAAGTGTAGGCAGGTGGAGGCGACGTTGAGGGGGGCAGATTAGGGGTTAATAAATATAATATAGGGGTCAGCGGTGTTAGGGGCAGCAGATTAGGGGTACATAGCTATAATGTAGGTGGCGGCGCTTTGCGGTTGGCAGATTAGGGGTTAATTATTGTAGGTAGCTGGCGGCGACGTTGTGGGGGGCAGGTTAGGGGTTAATAAATATAATACAGGGGTCGGCGGTGTTAGGGGCAGCAGATTAGGGGTACATAAGTATAACGTAGGTGGCGGTCGGCAGATTAGGGGTTAAAAATTTTTAATTCAGTGGCGGCGATGTGGGGGGACCTCGGTTTAGGGGTACATAGGTAGTTTATGGGTGTTAGTGTACTTTAGAGTACAGTAGTTAGGAGCTTTATAAACCGGCATTAGCCCAGAAAGCTCTTAACTACTGACTTTTTTCTGCGGCTGGAGTTTTGTCGTTAGATTTCTAACGCTCACTTCAGACACGACTCTAAATACCGGAGTTAGAAAAATCCCATTGAAAAGATAGGATACGCAAATGACGTAAGGGGATATGCGGTATGGAAAAGTCGCGGCTGAAAAGTGAGCGTTAGACCCTTTTTTGAGTGACTCCAAATACCGGAGTTAGCCTAAAACCAGTGTTAGGAGCCTCTAACGCTGGTTTTCACGGCTAACGCCAAACTCCAAATCTAGGCCTATGACATTTGTCAGAAAATAATCTACTATTCATTTTATAGTTAAACAAAGGGCTCTATTCAAAAATAGATTAATTGCAGGTGAATTGCAGATGAACTGATATCATTTATTAACTATGCATTTTCAAGGGCCAAACCCAGTGAGAATTTTCTGAATGAAGTGCTAAGTTAGCCCTGAACAGTGCATAATTATTGCTGCATATAATTCACCTTTAATTTTCATATTTTAGATGAATTATACACAATATTTATTATGCAATGTGCAGGGATAACTCAGCTCTGCTTGTAGGAGATACTAACAGGATTGGTCCTTCATAATACATAGTTAATGTCAGTGCCATTCAACTCTTAATGAATAGACCCCTAAGTGATTTTGCATTGTCTTTTTATTATGCAATTATATTGTCTTTAAGGGTCCTTTAATTATGTGTTTAATAGGATACTCTTACCTGCAAGAACCAAACAGTATAATAATAAATGGGCTGATCAGAATCCGTTAGATATGTTGATTTTTCTGCAAACATTACCACTGAAGTCTAGAAGGATTTTTGTATTTAAAACTTTTTATAAAGGACTGTGACCAGCTGTATCTCCCTCATAAAAAACAAATACTAATAGAGTTAAGCTGTGCCATCTACATGTATTGCCACAGATATAAACTTTAAAATGATTGCAAAAAAATTACACTAAAAGTTAATTTTTCTGTATATAAATAAAACGATGCCAAGGGTCAGTGAAATGTATACATCAGTAAAACATTTACAGTACCTTATTTAAGAACCAAATATTGTCATGTGTACTAAATAAAAAAGCAAATTATTTGTATATGGCATGACAATTAAAGGAATATACAAGTTTCATTATTGTAATCAGTGAGTTATACATAACAGAAATAATTGCAATATGTATTATTTATCATAGTAAAAGGATTTTAGAGTTATTTTTTTAAACTTAATTTAGGGTCTATTACTTTTTATCACAGCCCACAAGGAGGCTGTGGTCTCTACAGAAAGACAAAGGAGTATCTTTGTTTTTGAAGTGTTTGCTAGGTGATACCTTGGGGTACATTTACCATTTCTACATACAGACTGGTTCACAAGTAGTGAACCTGTCTGCCTACAATCGGCACTTGCAATGTTTTATCGCACATCAGGATTCTTGTGCAATGCCACCCCCTGCTCCAGCACAACCAATTGCACTAAAGCAGGGAATCTTAATTACACAGAATGCGCTAGTGTCGTGGTGATTAATCTTGTCAACTCTAATGTTGCTTATGTGAATATGCTCAACATAGTTGGAAAAGCTGCAAACAAATCCATTAACTCACTAACATTGCTTTGACAGTAGATTCTGTAACGTTAGCTCGCTAAACTATCTGCAGGCAGTAGCTACATTGAGCGTTTAACAATAGCACAAATATGTTGTTTCATTAAAGGAGCACTTTATCATATACCTTTAAAGTAGAATCAAACTAAAGGCTCAGCCGTATTTCAACTAGTAAAGAGCTTATCAATGAATTTACAAAAAATATTCATAGGTTTTAATGGAGAGATAAGATATGCCTAAGATAGCCAATGTCAAGGTTTAATAAAAGGGCACATTATTGCATTACACATTATCCATTCTCATTACTCTCCAAATAAAGCTCCTTATAAACTAATTCATACCCTGCATTATATATTAAAGATACGTGAATAATGCATGTCAATGGAGCAAAGCGTAATGGTATTTGTAAAGGGCATTCAGCATTTTTCTTTTAAAGAAGGCTGAGAATATTCCAGTCAATATGAGGCTGTTTTGTCCAAGCACTAAAATGATTGTGAGGTTACAGGGAAGATAGACTGAAGCCATACTGCATGTAAGTACAGTAAGCTGTATTAAACTTAAAGGGACATTGAACCCATTTTTTTTTTATGATTCAGATAAAGCATGAAATTTTAAGCAACTTTCTATTTTACTCCTTTTTACCCACCATTAAGCAAGCATAACCCAGGTTCTCAACCAAAAATGGGCCGGCTCCTATGCATCACATTCCTGCTTTTTAAATAAAGATAACAAGAGAACAAAGAAAAAATGATAATAGGAGCAAATTAGAAAGTTGCTTAAAATTTAATGCTGTATCCAAATCATGAAAGAAAAAAAAAATTGGGTTTAGTGTCCCTTTAATGCATTACTTTTTTGGGCCTCTAAAAATTGTATTTGTTATTAAAAAAATAATAATTTAGTACTTAATTAAATAACATTTTACCACTGCTAACATAAATTAAAGGGGCTTTAAAGTATTTTTTCTTTGATGCATCAAAAAAGGATATTTATATTTTATTTATTTTTTCCAAATAAATATTTTTTCTCCATTAATAAAGCCATGGTATTGACCCTTATCAACCAATAGGCTATTGAAACCTGTATAATTTGTGCACAAATATGAACTTCCTGTTGCGCTCAATATTAATTTAAACAGGTTTAACAAACAAAATACACTTTAACATTGCAAATGCTTTTCTCTCATATGCAAATCCCTTTTGTATATAACTCTGTATTTTGAAAAAAAGGATGAAATGTTCTTAAAAGGAACACGCTGCCGAATGCATATAAAAACAGAATGATTATACTAATATGAAATATTTTTGCTGATATTTCAAAAATACATTGACATTTACATTTGAATTGTATTAGGCAAAAAAAATATATATATATATAAACGTTTATTTTTCTTTACTGTCAAAATGATCTGCTTACTGTGTGACAATATGAGTTAAATAATTCAAGAATACAGTATGTGTCAAGAATTTGTATGAACTCAAAATATTCTATGTACATTCATATTATTCATCAAAATATTGTAAGAATTCTAACATGTAGATTAAACAGAATATTTGTGAACATTTTGTTTGAATGCATGAACAAAAACATGCATTTAAAATGCTAAGCTTGCTTAGATTAATTATAGAATGATAATTTGTGTTTGCTAGACATGGACATTGGTTTAGTTATGAACACATATTCGGAATGAAAATATGGATATTTGTTTTGATTTTATGAAATGAATATCCGAACGAATGCACAGACTTAAAGAAAATGAATATATGCTAATTAAATTCTTTAGTATATATTCATTTTCTTTAAATTAGTTTTAAAAGGTAAAATACTTAGCTATAGCGCACTGGGGATCCTTGCTAAGCCCAACCCTTCTTCACAGAGCCCAGAGTCACACTAATAATAGGATTAGAATGGTGGATCCCGGAACTAAAAGGAAAGGTCATTTAGCTCAGGCTCTGGGATCTGCCGCGCTAATCCTCCTAGTAGCGTGGCCCTGGGCTCTGTGAAGAAGGGTCAGGATTAGTGCGTCTTTCCCAGCACTCTATAGGTAAGTATAGAACTACAGGGGACACTTTTTCACGTGCAGCAAAGGAACATTTACATCAGTTTAAACTAAAACAAATGCAAATTTTAAAGAATATGTAACGTTTGTTTCATTTTAAACACAACTAATATTGAATAGTGCAGCAATTAAAATATTCAGAAAAACAAATTTTTCAGAATATTCTTTACAATTGATTTGTCCGAAATTAATTATTAGCTGCACCACAAGTCTAGTGTTTGCCTTCAGTTTTATAATAAATGAAATCTAAAAACAAACATTAATGTGTATGGAATCAATTATTGTACAGATTTAAAAATAAAAAAGCAATAAAGTTTGTGCACATACCATAGAAGCACAAGAATACTTAAACAAGGTATATGAAGAAGAATACATAAAACATATTGCAACAACATTTATAACAAACAAAAATATGTAGAAAGCATAAGTATTTTACTTGCTGTTAATATACTGGATTGTCCCACATAAGAACAAGAGACCATAATGAACTGTCTTCTGTAAATTGTAAAACATTGTGTCTGAATTATGGGAGGAATTTGAATTTGGATCTATTCTTACATTTCTTCATATCTCCCCATGTGCATCACGCATAGTGTCCCCGTCTCATTTGTGGAGCAAACTATCTTATTAACATAAAAAAAATATGTTTTTTAACTTAATTTTGTTTAACATTTCTTACTGGCCCTTAATTATTTTATTTTTTTTAAAAGTGGACAAATACTCTCTGGCTGAGCATCATGGGAAATGTAGTTCCAAAACCTCTGGAGGGCCAAATTTGAGGATGTCCGCTCTAAGCAACGTTTCTCAATTCCAGTCCTCAGAGTGCACTAAAGGTCAAAATTTGGGATATCTGAACTCGAGCACAGGTAAAATATTTAGCTGATGAGTAATTATGGTTATTAACCTGCCCTCACTGAAACCTGTTAGTGTGCCATGATGACTGGAACTGAGAAGTATTACTCTATTGCAGTGATGGCTAATCTTGGCAAACCTGATGTTTCGGAACTACATTTCCTACGATGCTCAACTAGACTGCAAAGTGCATAAGCATCATGGGAAATGTAGTTCAGAAACATCTGAGGTGCCAAGTTTAGCCATCACTGCTCTTTAGTATAACAGCCTTTTCTACTTAACATTTCACATATTAAATAAACTTTGTTTCAACATTATAGAATATGCATTCCACAAAAAAGGAAACACCATTTGCTTAATTACTTGTATTTAGGATGTAATTAATTTGATTAGTAATCTAGTTTACAGACATACTGCAATTGTTTATATACATATAAATCATGCTATCTTGCATTAGAGGAATTCAAACTGTCTTTAATGATCTTAAAGGGAAAGTTCAACCCACCAAAAAGACATCCTGTATTTAAAGCCCTTACATATTGTTCCTACAAATATATTGCTACTGTAAAAATTAAATGTATTACTTTTACTTAGTAAAATCTATTATTTCTGTACATTCTTTTGTTTATGAGTGTTCTGCATTTAATGCTACATATTTACAACTTTAGAATCATCAAATTAAACAGTTCAGAATAAAGACATAGCTATTCTGTCTTAAGATATATTAGGTTTGCTAGATGAAAGACAAAAGCATAGATGCAATTGCAGTTGTAAACTTTACAACATAGTAGTAATAAAAAATCTTTATAGAATTTAATGAACATTTTTCCATACTAGATAACATTTTCAACTGCAAAAGAATCAGAGCCGCAATGTTTCAATTAAGATAAATTAAAATAATAGTACATAATAAATATATATACATTGTAGAACACTGCACACACGAGAAGTCATCATCAAACACAGTTCTATATAAACTGTATGAATAATAGACCATATTGAACACATTATTTGAATTATAGACACACTTTTAATGCTAAATTCTCATTCTCAAGAGTAAGAAAACTAAAACACACACACACACACACACACACACACACACACATATATATATATATATATATATATATATATATATATATATATATATATATATATATATATATTAAGAATTTGTAGAAAGTATATTTCAGGTCAATATAAACTAAACCCACAAATTTGGTACACATATGGTTTTTTTAATTAAACTGAAAATTTGGCATGCCTTTCTGCACTTTATAGTTTGTTTTTTTTATATATATGTGCATCATCCACATTTCTCTTTGTACACTAGATAGCAGCACTATTTCCTGCTATGCAGTGCTCCAGATGCCTACCCAAGTATCTCTTCAACACAAAATATCATGAGAACAAAGGAAATTTGATAATAGATAGTAAATTTTTAATTGTATGCTCTGTCTGAATCACAAAAGAAAGTTTTTGGGTTTCATATCACTTTTTTATGATTAGATGGACTTTAACCAAATTACTACTGCAACTGATATAATAGCAATTAAAGACCATAAAATTGATACAATTATAATCTCTTAATTTGTTAGATCATTTAATTTTATCACTAGCTATGCTGCAACAAGGGGTTAAAGTACCTCTCAGGACCTGCAGAGCACTGCAGGTCTAGAGCAGAAACTTCTGCTAATCCAATCAGCAGTACTAGTCATACAAACTTTTTTGGAAGTGAAAAAATTAATTTCACATATGTAAATTGCTATTGCCATTTCACGCTGGTATTGATGCAAACACCGGTATTGATAGACTTGATGAACGGCCATTGGTAGGTTTCTGGTAAATTCACCATGGGAATCAAAGTTTACTCTCAACTCTGGCAACTTGAACTCAAGTGATCGCTCGAGTAAGAACATTTTACTTATAATGTGAGTGCACAGATTGATGCAGTACAACCGCTGTATGAATTTCACTCAACTGTGATTTATGCTAGAAATCTCCCACACAATACAAATACCGCTCCACGAAACTAATTTTGAGTTTAATTTGCCTTTAACATATTTTCTGGGACCAAGGTTTTATTAAATCTTATGCAATTATTGTGATTAATTATTACTGTAATTTTTATGCTTAGTTAAATGTACTGCATTGTTTTCCCTTTTATGTGTTCTTAATAAGTTTTTATACTATTTGCATACAGTTAAATGTTCTGGAAATACCTAATTTAGGTTTATTCTGGCAATTTGTTTTGCTAATTGAAATAACCACAGATAACGAAAATCCCAGTACATAAGTACTAACCTGCTGTTACATAAAGTGACACTGAACCCAAATATTTTCTTTCGTGATTCAGATAGAGGACAAAATTTTAAGCAACTTTCTAATTTACTCCTATTATCAATTTTTCTTTGTTTTCTTGCTATCTTTATTTGAAAAAGAAAGTCCAGAACCTTGGACAGCACTTGTTTATTGGTGGATGAATGTATCCACCAATCAGCAAGAACAACCCAGGTTGTTCACCAAAATGGGCCGGCGTATAAACTTACATTCTTGTTTTTCAAATAAAGATACCAAGAGAATGAAGCACATTTGCTAATAGGAATAAATTAGAAAGTTGCTTAAAATTGCATGCTCTATCTTAATCACAAAAGAAAAAAATTGGGTTCAGTGTCCCTTTAAGTTTCAGTCTATTTGAACGGGCATGTTTCTGATAGCAAGGTTTGTGGTTTTACAAAGCAAAAGCAGACTTTTTGAATATAAAAATAAAACTAAAGAAGATGTTTTCCATACATTTAATACTCTAGCAGCTGGTGTATCAAATCATTGGAAACCATTTTACAAATACAATGTAATTGCATTTAAAATGGGAAGATTCCATTTTAATTTATTTTTTTATTTACACAAAAGCTTTTAGTAGCAAGTAGTTCTAACAATTTTGAATAAATGCTGATACCAATATAAGATGTTATAGGAAACATGCTGCAACTTTTACCTTAATATTATTTGTATGTGCTTTAAATACAATAGGTACTTTGTTGTTATTCCAGATAATATCCAAAACAAGACATAAACACTAAATAGATGTTAGTGCTATCACTATGGCTTGTATCAATACATCTAGCTGCAAATTTACCCAGTAAGGAAAATCTTGATATGTAATTAAAGGTTTGAAAAATGAGTTGGTAGTTTATAAAACAAACAAAAAAAGTAATATAGGTAAAGCAGAGAAATATATTTAAATTTAAATAATTACAATAGTTTAAAAAAGCAATTTGTGATGGGTAATACAATATCTATATATGGCTGGATATCTATATATGGCTGGATATACGCTATAGAAAGTATGGTAATGGTTAATTTGAATACATTGCAGAGAATACTTGTTATATTTGTACATGATTTTTCTTGACTATACTGCTTGTTGCCTGTAAGTATCAATGGTACAAATGCTCTTGATTTTTGTACCATTTAAAATGTTGTGATTGTTTATTAGTGAATAAATATTAAATGTTTAAATTAATAACTTTGTACATAATCATGAATTATCATGACATCTTTAGGATGTTAAGCTGTCTATCTAAAAATTAAAGAGATTTTACGACCAGGTTTGTCATTATTTCAAAATCCAGTACATAAATTCCTGGATTCATTAAAGGGATATGAAACCCTCATTTTTTCTTTAATGATTCAGATAGAGCATGCCATTTTAAACAACTTTCTAATTTACTTCTATTATCAAATTTTATTTGTTCTCTTGGTATCTTTTGTTGAAAAGCAGGAACATAAGCTTAGGAGCAGGCACATTTCTGGAGCACTATATAGCAGCAGTTTTGCAAGAATGTTATGCATTTGCAAGAGCATTAGATGGCAGCATTATTTCCTTTCATTTAGTGCTTCAGATGCCTACTTAGGTATCTCTTTAACACAGAATATCATGAAGATGAAGCAAATTTGATAATATATGTTAATCAGAATTGTTTTTTAAATAGTATGCTCTGTCTGAATCACAAAAGGAAATTCTTGCATTTCATATCCCTTTAAGGCTTGAACCAGTTCTTATAATTTCCTGTTTTTTCTATAAAGTCCAATTTGTATAGCTCAATGATCCCACTGTTCATTTTAAATAGCCTGTATAGAGTAAATTAGTAACTGGATAAAGTGTAAAGGTTGCATCATTCCTAAAAATAAATTGAGGATAAAAGAGAGAACTGCAATGCATTGTGAAGCAGAGGTAAAGTTCATATGTTTCATGATTTTGAATTATGATTTAAAACTTTCTGAAATGTTGTGTGAACTTGACTTCTATCAAATGATCAATTTCTTTACCCCATTATGGACCAGATTACAAGCCAGCGATAAGGAGTTTATTGCGGTTGTTTGCGCGCATCAGATTTTTCTCTCATATTACAAGATGAAAGTAAACGCGATCGCTTAAACACAATTAAAGTTAATGTGCATCTGGTTAGCATGACCTCAGATCTCTGGTTAACTGTTCCATGAAACAAAAAAGTCTCACAAAATAAATCAAAAATACATTAGAAAGTACAATTACACTAATAATAATACTATCTCATATAAAAATATTGCAAATGTGCTCAAAGATATGAGGTCTGTCTGAAAAACTATATGTATGTGGTATATAAATACAGTACACACATAAAGACATACAGTATATAGAAGTGCACTGGAGCCCTTTACAGTTAAGTAGATAAAAACATGTAAAATCATATTTATGCAATATTAATTTTTAATAAAGTGTCATACTGTGTATTTACTGTAAATATTTCACATTGCAATGTTCTGCACATAGCAGAATATGTTCTAAGTATTATATTTATATATATATATATATATATATATACCTGTATATTTCTATACCTATATATAATCATCTATATTTAGGTATAAATATATATTTGTGCAAAAAATGTCATATATATATAGAAATATGTATTTATGAATAAAAAAGAACCTATTCTGCTATGTGAAGAACATTGGAACGTGAAATATTCCCATTTTCATGTTGGGTTAGCACACTTGAGGATATGCAATTGGGAAATAAGTTATCATGCGCAAGATAACCTAAGTTCGGCTTTTTACGAGCATCGGTTAGCGCGTGAGCGAAAACAGTTTACATTTAGCTTGTAATATGAGCGCAACTCGACATGCAAAAAACTTACTTCCAGCGCAGTTAACACTCAGGCAGGAGCGCTAAATAGCGCTGCACTTGTAATATGGCCCTATTTAAATTACTCTATTTACTCTTCCTAGTTTATAATTCCAGGCAAACTAATCATTCTGCAAGTTGGTTGTATTAGGTATTGCCAACAAATTAATAAAAAAAAAATTCTTTAGTGTAATCATTCCAAATCATATTTTTTCTTGTTGACATTGATATTGTTGTCACATTTTGTAGTGAATGTTACTTGCTTCCAATAAAAATTAGTTCTAGCATTCTAACATAAATGCAAAATGATTGTTAAAAGACATTTATAAACACATGAATATATTTGAAGGGTTATTATTAACATGGGAAATTCTTCATAATACTACTTTCTGTATAAATAAAAACAATATTAGCAATATGTTTTTGATTATACTGCTTTGTTTTAACGCAAAAAATCCCCCAAAAAAACCTAATCTTTATTACAAATATAATGCATTTAGGAAGTTATGCCATTTATACATATTTAAATCCATCAGGTGTTTTATACATTCTTTTCAATACCAAGACATTTTTAATATGTAAAGCTATGTTTTAATAAAGCTGAAATCATGAACCTGTTAATATATATTTTTTAATGATACATACATTTCTAGCAGCAATTTTGTAATGGTTTGACCTTATATACACGGTAAGTACCCATTTTAAACGAAACAGATGTGTTAAATTTCTAATGTACAAAAAATTGTTTATGATTAAATCATCTGTAAAATACAATTTACCTGGATGGCTTTTAAAAAAAATAAATTATTATATAGCTTATTTAAACATTCAGTGGTCAATTTCTAATGAAACATTGGTTAATTTAAAACATTCTGAAGTAAATGTTATATACAGTGGATATAAAAAGTCTACACACCCCTGTTAAAATGTCAGGTTTCTGTGATATAAAAAAATTAGATAAAGATAAATCATTTCAGAACTTTTTCCACCTTTAACGTGACCTATAAACTGTACAACTCAATTGAAAAACAAACTGAAATCTTTTAGGTAAAGGGAAATAAAAATAAAAAAACTAAAATAATATGGTTGCATAAGTGTGAACACCCTTAAACTAATACTTTATTGAAGCACCGTTTGATTTTATTAGAGCACTCAGTCTTTTTTTGTATGAGTTTTTCAGCATGGCACATCTTGACTTGGCAAGATTTGCCCACTCTTCTTTGCAAAAACACTCTAAATCTGTCAGAATGCGAGGGCATCTCCTATGCAAAGCCCTCTTCAGATCACCCCACAGATTTTGAATTGGATTCAGGTCTGGGCTCTGGCTGGGCCATCTCAAAACTTTAATCTTCTTCTGGTGAAGCCATTCCTTTGTTGATTTGGATGTATGCTTTGGGTTGTTGTCATGCTGAAAGATGAAGTTCCTCTTCATGTTAAGCTTTCTAGCAGAAGCCTGAAGGTTTTGTGCCAATATTGTCTGGTATTTGGAACTGTTCATTATTCCCTCTACCTTGACTAAAGCCCCATTTCCAGCTGAAGAAAAACAGCCCCAAAGCATGATGCTGACACCACCATGCTTCACTGTGGGTATGGTGTTCTTTTAGTGATATGCAGTGTTGTTTTTGCGCGAAACATATCTTTTGGAATTATGGCCAAAAAGTTAAACTTTGGTTTCATCAGACCAGAACACCTTTTGCAACATGCTTTTGGGAAACCTCAGATGTGTTTTTGCAAAATTTAGCCGGGCTTGGATGTTTTTTTTTTTGTAAGAAAAGGCTTCCATCTTGCCACTCTACCCCATAGCCCAGACATATGAAGAATACGGGCGATTGTTGTCACATGTACCACACAGCCAGTACTTGCTAGATATTCCTGCAGCTCCTTTAATGTTGCTGTAGGCATCTTGGTAGCCTGCCAGACCAGTTTTCTTCTTGTCTTTTCATCAATTTTGAAGGGACATCCAGTTCTTGGTAATGTCACTGTTGCACCATATTTTCTTCACTTGATGATGACTGTCTTCACTGTGTTCCATGGTATATCTAATGCCTTGGAAATTCTTTTGTACCCTTCTACTGACTGATACCGTTTAACAATGAGATCCCTCTGATGCTTTAGAAGCTCTCTGCGGACCATGGCTTTTGCGGTAGCATGCGACTAACAAATTGTCAGGAAAGACCAACTAGAGCAGTTGAACTTTATTTAGGGTTAATCAGATGCACTTTAAATTATGACAGGTGTGTACTGACTCCTATTTAACATGATTTTGAATGTGATTGCTTAATTCTGAACACAGCTACATCCCCAGTTATAAAAGGGTGTTCACACTTATGCAACCACATTATTTTAGTTTTTTATTTTTATTTCCCTTTACCTAAAAGATTTCAGTTTGTTTTCCAACTGAGTTGTACAATTTATAGGTCACATTAAAGGTGGAAAAAGTTCTGAAATGATTTATCTTTGTCTCATTTTTTTACATCACAGAAACCTGACATTTTAACAGGGGTGTGTAGACTTTTTATATCCACTGTATGTATATATATATATATAATTTTTTTTTTCATTATTTT